>NW_026859233.1:0-27529 GCF_026571515.1 Ruditapes philippinarum
TTTTTAGTATAATATTCATATTGAGAGTAAAGTAAGAAATGTCATAATGAACTATGTTGTCGTGTCACATGCAATAAATAAATCAAGAACAGTCTTACCATTCCATTACTGGCCATACAGGAATCAGATGATGTAGGACAGTCGCAAGCCTCACCGGTATAGCCGGGTTCACAATCACATTGTCCGCAAAAGCACCGCCCGTGTCCTGACAACAAACAAGTTACAGACAAAAACATTAAATGTGGATAGTTTAAAAATCTAGGTGATTTAAAAACATGTATCATTACATCATATTTAGAAACATTCCATAATATAAATGATTTCCTGCCGGTATCAACATGCAAAAAAAATCTTATGTTTCTTCCAATACTCTGCACGTAATTTAAAGCTGCATGCCTCCAGACGAGTAAAAATATTTCAATAAAATCAAACTTGAAAAATATGTACTAATATTTTTGGAAAAGCAAAATGATTCAAGATTCCGGTAATATTTTACACGTTATGTGCAATAAATGACTGATTTTTCAGTATTTACAACTATATTTCTACTGCGTTACTAACGCAATAAGGCTATTTATGCATATTTTCAACACTTATTTGTAAATAACTTGGGTTTTAAGTGTCATTAGAAATGTATAAATTGTTTCTTTTTGGTTATTTCACAATATTGTACATTCAAATACATTATCAAAATTTTCATGAAAATAAGCATGAATCTGGAGGCCTGCTGCTTTGAAACGTACAATTTGCATGCAAGAGATAACCTGCTAACAGCACAGTCGTCAGATTAAAGTTAAATTAAAATGACAGCAATTAGCTGATTGATGTCTTCATTCCACTAAATACAAAATGATTCAATCTACGACGCTTCCCTCTATTATTTGTTTTTTGTTGTTGTTGTTTTTGATTTTACATCTTGATAACATTAACAACACAGGCATTTGTTGGTCTAAGACAATCTCGACAAGTATATGCTTTAGTTATACAATAACCTATAATATTTTCAATTGACTTATTTAATTCCGCACGTACCTGATTATAACAAATATTGTAATAAATGAATTTATTACCTGCACACATTCGGTTGTTACTGTAGGAACATGAGTAATCATTGCATTCACAAAACTGACCAGAGTAAACTTGTGATGATTGAGGTCGTAAAGGGAGACAACTACAAAATCCACAAATACATTCTCCTCTCCCAGAACACATTACCCCAGTTGTTGAATTTGGACTAATTGTAAAAAAGAGAATTTTAATCACATTGATTTATTATTTAAGTCATTCGTATTCTTTTTTGAAAACATCATGTTTGTAAATAAAGTAAATCAAAAAGGCATAATCAATTACATATCGTTTCAAGAACTTTTAAATGCCGCCGTAATACTATCAATCAATGTATTCAGTTAAAGGTTAAATGAGGTAACTGTAAATCTTAAGGTGGTTTAACAACAAAATACAAAAAAAAATATTTCTTTTATGTAAATAAGCATCAAATGATTATTTTATTTTCGTGTATTTTTGTTGTGATGGTTTGTCTGTTCTGTTTTAAAATGTCATTTTCAGTTTCTTTTATTCATCCATGGCTGCTCATAACATTTCCCTTGCATTTCGTTTTCTTACTTCCCAATGGGTAATATAAGTATTGGTGCTTGGAGAGCAGCTATAGGATTGTATTATAATGGAACACATTGTTTACATTATTCATATTGTTTTAAACAATACCACAAAAACATCTCTTCTATATTTTTGGTTTGTTTATAGCAATATATGTTAGAAAGTATTTTTTGTACTCTGGGTTTTTGTTTTGCTTAAATTTATATTTTTTATCAACATTTTTATTCTTCTTTGCAATAATAACCTCAAAAAAAAATCCCAAAACATTACAGAATGTTTACGATTATTTTACTTTATAGGTTCTCAGGCTCTTTTTTCTATAAAAGAACTATTATTATTGTTATCAGGTGACATAGAAACTAACCCGGGTCCTAACAATCAAAATGACGCATGTCTTTCAATTATTCATCAAAATATTAGAAGTATAAAGAAACAAATTGATTTCATAAAAGATAATTTCAATGACTTCGAAATTTTATGTTTTACAGAAACTCACTTAACTAATACAATTAAAGACGATCAAATATTTTTGGATGGATATAGATGTTTATATAGGAAGGATAACACTGCCCATTCAGGGGGATAATTATTTATACGTCAGATAAATTGGTAACAAAAAGAGTTTTTGAATTAGAAATGTATTCTGATGAATCAATATGGATTAATGTTAAAGATAAGGAGAAGAACATTTTGATAGGCACTGTTTATCGCCACCCAAATTCTACTGTTGAGTTTTGGTCAAAACTGGATAACTGTTTAGAAAAAGGCGCATGAATTGTCGAATTACATTGTTTTACTTGGTGATGTAAATGAAGATCAACTCAATTATTCAAACCATAAATTACGTGATATCTTAATTATTAATAATATGAGTAATGTTATCAATCAGCCGACTCGTGTATCAAATACATCTGCCACACTTATTTGACCCAATAGTAATTTCTAGTGGAAATAAAATCATTTGACTTTGGTGTTTCAGAAACTCCGAGCGACATTAGTGATCATTATGCTAGTTATATTTTTATTCATTTTGAAGCGCTTCCTTTTAATACTTATAAGCGTTGTGTCTGGAATTATAATAATGCGGACTTTGTTTCGGTTAAATGAATTGATAACTTCATATAATTGGTCAATATTATCTAATGGCACTGTAGACGAGGCTTCCGATTTATTTACTTCTCATTTTTAGATTTGACAAAACGATGCATTCCATATAAAAGAAGTTACAATACGACCATACGACAGACCATGGTACGATTCAATAATACGAAGAAACGTCCCGGAAGCGTGACAGACAAAAATCACGTGCAATTAAAACTAATAAATCGTTAGACTGGATTTTATATAAAAATTAAGAAACAAGGTTAATAATTTAAAAAAAAGCACGCGAAACAAGTTTTTTTTTTAATAATTTAGAATTTACAATCAACGATATAAGTAGTAAATAATCCTCGCGAATATTGGAAAATTGTGAAAATGTTAGTTAAAGATAATAAACAATGTGAAATAATACCGCCATTGAGACTTAATAATGACTTGTATGTATTTACTGATAAAGAAAAGGCAAATGCGCTCAATGATTACTTTGTCTCTGTATCTTCTATTGATGATTCTAATACTTCTTTACCCATTTTCAATCTTAAAACAAACGAATCTTTGTGTGACATAATAATTAACGAAGAAGAAGTTAAAGACATTCTTTCATGCTTAATAAATAAAAAAGGCTAGTGGACCAGATGGGATAAGTCACCGTATGCTTAAAGAAACATCTTCTAGCATTTGTAAAACCTCTATGTACACTTTTTAATCGTTCCCTTCAAGAAAATACATATCCCACATGTTTCGAAAAACGCAAATGTTATGCCATTATTTAAAAAAAGGGGAGCACGATCTTTGTTCTAATTACAGACCAATTTCTTTAATAAGTTGCATAGGAAAAGTTATGGAAAGAATTATATTCAAATATATTTACAACCATTTACATATGAACAATCTTATTTACAAATATCAATCCGGTTTATTCCAGGGCATTCTACTGTATATCAATTAATTGACATTTATCATCAAATATGTAAAGCTTTTGATGAAAAGAAATCAACTTGTATAGTGTTCTGTGATATCTCTAAAGCATTTGACCGTGTTTTGGCATAAAGGTCTACTGTTTTTAAACTGCATCAGTTACGGCATTACAAATAATTTGAATACTTGGATTGCTAGCTATCTTAAGTCGAGGAACCAAAGCGTTTTTGTTGGTTCTTCTTTTTCTGACACACAAAATTCATAAATGCTGGTGTCCCTCAAGGATCTGTGCTTGGTCCTCTTCTTTTTTTTGATTTATGTTAATGACATTGCTGAAAACTTACTTAGTTTGACTCGTCTTTTTGCAGATGATAGTTCTTTATCGGTAACAAGCGATGATTCTAAATATATAGAAATGACTCTAAATTTGATCTTAAAACTATTACTGAATGGGCAGACAATGGCTTGTAACCTTTAATCCTAATAAGACAGAAGTATTATTTTGTTCTCTTATTAGAAATGAAAGACCTTTTTGTACTTTAACAATGTTCAACTTAATTACACTCAACACCACAGGCATTTGGGGTTAACCTTAAGTGATGATGGAACCTGCATGAACATATTAATAATATAACTAACTCGGCGTCCAAAATATTAGGTTCTATGCGTTTATTAAAGTTCAAATTAAATAGAACAACATTAAATCAAATTTATATTTCCTATATGAGGCCTTATTAAGAATATGCTAGTGTTATTTGGGATAGTTGTACCTTATATGAAAAAGAAAAAATTGAAAAAAAATGCAATACGAAGCTGCGCGCTTAGTAACTGGTTTGACTCGCTCAGTGTCTATAGAAAAGACTTCTGCATGAAATAGGTTGGTCTCTTTAGCAGATCGTCGTTTAATGCAAAAATTTATCTAATAATGTATAAAGCTAAAAATGGGAGCTTCCAAGTTATCTGGACACTTTGTTTCCAAATTTTGTATCAGAAAGTAGCCAATATAACCTTAGAAATAACGATAATTACGTAACAATAGCACGACGAACAGAAATATTTTCTAGATCATTTATACCCTCAGCAATTTCGGCATGGAATAGTCTTGATAATGAGATACGTGACTCGACTCTTTAAATGTGTTCAAAACTAAACTCAAGGATAAATTCAAACCCACACTTGTCCCTAAATATTATTTAATTGGAGAAAGGTTAACATCTGTTTACCATGCACGTTTAAGAAATAGATGTAGTAATTTGAATGATGATCTGTATAGAAATCACTTAGCAAACTCCCCTGTTTGTGAGTTTTGCCATATCGAGGAGGATGCTGAACATTTCTTTTTTAACTGTAAACTTTTTGGTGTTCAAAAGACTCCAACTTTTCACTTCCACTCGCCCTTTTCATCCATTAAGTACAAGTACTCTCCTTTATGGAAAAGAAAATTTATCAGTCGATGAAAAACTCTTTTTTATTTCACGAGGTTCAAAAAATATATAAAAAATACACATAGATTTTAAATAATAAGAAATAAGTACATGTGAAAATAACAATCGTTGTTCCAATATTAATTCTTCTAATTCCCCTTATAAATGACATATTTTGACAGCCATACAAACCATCACATACTGCAAGTGCAGGAAAAATTACTACTATTTTTTTTTTTTTATTTAAAAAATTAATAAGCAAATGTTTTTTTTTTGTTTTTGTTTTTCTCTTAAATTTGATGTCGAATTCTATTCGCTACTTAGTTTCCGCCTTAATATTTGTAATTGCTTCATGTGTATAGTGTTTAAACATGTTTCGTTTCTATATCTTATAATGCTTAAGGGAAGGACAGTTACTAATGTTGCTAGAACTTGTTGTTCAACCCTTTTGCCCTTTGTTAAAAATGTGTTTTGTGGAAATAATGTTTAAAATTGTATTCAAAGAGCAATAAAATATTATTAAACTAAACTAAAACAAAATATAACTTAAGAAAATTAATTAAATAATTTCTCAGTTATATCTTTCTGTAGGCACATGTTCCATTCTATGTTCATATATTGTAGTGGATAATATAACAAATTGATCAAATCACAAATCGGATCTAACCTACTTGCACTTAAGATATAAAAAATAATATAAATATAAAATAAAAAGTAATATATAGTTTTAATTATATAATTTTGGCTTAATTTACTATTGAATGGAGAAATTTCTCTTAACCTCTAGACTTTTACACTGACCTTATACATGTATAACAAATAGTTATTTATGTTATCTTATAATTGCCAGACTGTCAATGGTAATTTCAAGATTCTTGTCTTAACATGTAGGGAGAAAATAAATGTTCACACTTTTCACACAGTAATGCATATGTCAGCTACAAAATAATTTCAGAAAAAAGCACTACCTTAATCTGACAGCAATTTAATATATAACCTTTTCAGGAACGCTATGCCATTTTGATATATGTTCCGTGTCATTTATTAGAAAAAGCAAGTAGATTATAAAAATTATAGAAATCAAACCTTATACACTGGCGCATCACTTCTTCTTCGGTCATCATTCCGGATGTGACGTCACATTCACACGCCTTGCCAAAGTGGCCTACATTGCATACACAGTGACCGCACATGTTTGTACCACTATACGAACAAAGTTCACTAGCAAATTCCTGTTCCTGGATCTAAGAAGCAACGATTTACATGTTTTTATTTTGAAACAGCCTGGTCGTAAAAACATATATATGATACAAATAAACTACGTTATTAAGACTCTAGATACCTTTGTTTTCATTATCAACAGTGGGCGACCCATCCTTCATAAAACATAAACATGTATATTTATAGGACGTCTAATGAAATATTGTTATTTGACGAGTTCAAATAATATATTATGAAAGTTAAATTCGTTTATGCAAAACTTTTTTCAAACACGCTTAGGAAAATTATTTATTCTGACGCTTATAATTAGTGCTCGCCAATTTTTTTAAGCCAATCACCGACGAGGATTTTTCAAATTTTCAGATTGCAAATCCTAATAGAACAGATTTTATATAAACTGGACATTTTATATTATAAAACGCAAGTGGGCGGAGCTAAGTTTCGAAGAGCGTTAAAGTGAAATATACGCAGGTGCAGAGATTTTGAAGTTTACTCCTACTAATCAATATTTATGCATCATGTTTTTTTTCGTACACGCACATGTATATCGTCACTACGGCATAGAATTAAAAAAAGAGGTTCATTGAAATGAAAACAGGCAAAATAACAGTTAAAATGTTTTACTACTAACGGAACCAGTATCATTTTATAATTTCCAAATAAAAAGTTCACTTATTCCAATAAAGTATGTATGTAATATTTCTTACTTTTTATGTAAATATTACAGCCCGTGCCGCTGCAAAACCAAAAGTAGGGTGTTTTTATTAATTTTACATTTATTTTTGACAATATACTGTCATTTGCCCGAAGATGATATGTATATGAACATAATAAATATGTATGCTGCATATATAATCAAGCTACAGGTTCATTTTGAACAGCCCGAAAAATATGTCGAGGTGACGGGCGAGGCAAGAAATGTCGACTTTTTGTAGCTTATTGTGAAGTTGCAGTGCATGAAAATCGGGCACATGACAAATCAGCACATAAATAAAACATTTTAGTGTTCCGTGGTATACATCTTTTCTACGTGTCATACCTCCTTTCCTTATTACAATGAATTTTTACTGCATTGTTATCCATCGCTGGTTTGTTTTTAGCACAGAATGACCACAGACGCTTGGGGTTTGGAGCTCAAAACGCCTTTAAAATCCAAATAAAATGCATATTTGTCAATCCCAGGACATGTACTGATCATATATATCAAAAAATCTTAATATATGCCGTTTTGAAAAAAAATCATATTTCAACATCTATAATAATACACAAGATAAAAATGTTCGCCGGAAAAAATCCGCACCCCTACCGTCATAATCACCATGTATTTTAATCCATTTCCAATATTTTCACATAATCCTTTTGGTCCATCGACACAGAAGATATAATTCTTCACGATGATGGTCAATTTTAAACTTCAACGGTAATATAAACAACGCAACAGCCGAAATAAACATCAATATTCTCGCCGTTTTTTTCAACGACAAATACTTTCGATAAATTCAATGGACCAGACGGCTATGAACGAAGCTATCCGATTATGTGGCCCCAGCTTTGCCGTGTGCAAAATGCGCAGCGCTTTTAAGTTTGGGAACCACATAATCGGATAGCTTCGTTCATAGCCGTCTGGTCCATTGAATTTTATCGAAAGTATTTGTCGTTGAAAAAAAACGGCGAGAATATTGATGTTTATGTCGGCTGTTGCGTTGTTTATATTACCGTTGAAGTTTAAAATTGACCATCATCGTGAAGAATTATATCTTCTGTGTCGATGGACCAAAGGATTATGTGAAAATATTGGAAATGGATTAAAATACATGGTGATTATGACGGTAGGGGTGCGGATTTTTTCCGGCGAACATTTTTATCTTGTGTATTATTATAGATGTTGAAATATGATTTTTTTTCAAAACGGCATATATTAAGATTTTTCGATATATATGATCAGTACATGTCCTGGGATTGACAAATATGCATTTTATTTGGATTTTAAACACTGTTAAAGGCGTTTTGAGCTCCAAACCCCAAGCGTCTGTGAGAATGACCTGTGTATGTTCAAAGAGGGTACTGTACCGTTTGAGAATATTTCGCAAAGAGGGTACCAATATGGATATGCACCGTGATATTGTCTTATTTACCTAGATAAGCTATGCAAAACACGTGACCCGAAAATGTGTACCGCTACCTCTTCCAAATATGGTTATACACATTTAGGCTATCGTGTGACGTCACGCAGTGTGTTGGGCGGAAAAAAATGGGCGGAGCACTAAGCCGGTTAGAGTGCATCTTGGATGTTCTTCGTAAATAAGAAAGCTACAGTCGCTTCGCAAGCTCCGCTCTTTCTTAGCTTTCTTATTTACGAAGAACACCCAATATGCACTCTAACCTATACATAGAATCATGATCACTTACAGGACAGTCCTCACACTTTGGTCCTCTAAATGTTCCTTCACAAACACACACTCCACACATGCAACTACCATGTCCATTGCATAGCTGAATTTTGAAAGCCAAATATATTTTTTAATCTAATACTAGAAGAACAAGTGAATGCTTTTAAACTTGTAATATGCCCAAAACAGCCAACATTTCAGAAAAAAAGAAGTTTAAGATTAAGTAGAAGTAATTGAACTACTGACGGAAACGTCTTAAAATATTTGTCAATAAAACAATGTTAATCAAGAAAAAAATAACAAGACATTACATAATTTCAATGAATAATTAACAATAAAAAAACAATATGACCTCACAAGATGATACAACTAGTACAGAAATGTCCTTCGATCAGAAACATTCTATAATTCCAGAAAAATGTTTCAAGTTGCTCAATTAAAAAGATGTAAATTTTGTAGGTCAACTTAGTTAAAATATAAGAATATAAACATGTCGCTATATTTTGTACGCTTTATTTTAAGACTTAAACACATTTAGTGCTTCATGTAATATTTTGTGAGACGTCTGGTCAACAATGACGTTATTCATACCCGAGTACATGTTAATATAGATTTAGGTTTTGATACAAATCCATTCTACAAAATTTAGTCTACAATACAAACATTGTGATCCCTCGGGGTATAAAGGTCATTACTCTTAACTTACCAATCCATTACTTGACTTGCACATGCTCGTGTCTGTCGTGCAATCACATGCCTCGCCAGAATAACCAGGGTCACATTGACATTCACCACATACACATCGACCGTGTCCTATGATAATAAAATACAAAATATAGACAAAATGTACCTTTATCACAGAATAGATAGATAGATTTTATCTGAATGCAAATATAGAAAGAGAAATTGCCTGAATAAAATATCATTAGAGAAACGGACTGTACACCAATCCGAAAAAAATGGAAACATTACCTAAATACAATACAGTAAAGACTGTTTACAGTGACCTTCGATGGGAGAAAAGAAAAAAGGTCATTATAGACAGGGTGTCACTGTGGACAGTCTCTACATAATTCGGATATATGAACATATCATACCAATATTTTGTTGAAAAGCAGGATAGTACCATACTAAGGGTTCAATTATATTTTTATTGATATTAAACATATCAAATATCTTTTATAAAAAACAATAGAGTATTAAAATTGCATGTATAATTGGTTAAGATTATAAACTACACCATAACATTAGTATTTAAAAGTTACATATTCATTAAAATGTAATTTATATTGATAAATCTGTTTGTAAAAAAATGTTTAATTTCAATTTTACTTATGAGATGTTACTGTAGAGACATTTAATTTTGTATAATCAGCCTGTTTACTTTACGGACTTCAATGTTTTAATTAAACATTAGATACAAATCTTCACATAATTTCTACAGATAAGTGCTCCGAAAAAAATTAACAATCGAGGTTTCAAACATAACCACACCTTTAAGACGTTTGGCATTGTTTATCTTTTACTCGCCAAAACACCGCAGCAATTATGTATATGCAGGTGTCTTCAATCATTCTATCGGCGAAAATTGATTGAATCTGTCGCCATTTTGTGTAATTGTCAACAAACAGCCACAGTGTATTAGCGTGTCACCGATTGGTCAATGCAAACTGCCGTAGATACAACGCGCGTTTTGATTCGTCAATCGCATGAATACGTAATGAGAAAGATAAACATAGTGAACTCTTGCCTTGCGGCGTGTATTGAACTTATAGTTGATGTTGACACGCGTTCTTAATTAGCGGATTAACGGTAATTGGTTGTAATTGAGAGGTAAACAAATTATTAACGGACCTAGCGGCGTAAGTAAGTATGACGGAAAATTATAAAAATCGGGCGACTTTCAAAATCTCTTTGAAGTTTGTTTTAGGCAAAGTCGCTGATCCGAAGGCGACTTCTTCGCCAAAGTCGTCACCTAGTTCAAGCCTTGCTCCCCTTGCAAAAGTCGCTGTTCACGGCTCAAATACCGTAACGGGTGACTAAATCATGGTCGTTGTACGGACTAGACAGGGAGTCGCTACATACAGACCATTTATATAGTAAATACTGTTCGGCGCACCTAAATATGGTCACTAAAGACAGAACGTCGCTATGTACAGGGGGTCGCTAAGACAGTCTTTACTGTATATAGATAAAACAATGATCAAAATACAAAAATGATAGAGTAATGGATGGTATCAAAATGTTCTGAATAAAACAGAAAGAGCAACGGACAATCCGAATACAAAATAGATTGAGTAATAAACAATAAACTGTATACAAATCCGATAGTATTTTCTTTTCTGAATACAAAAAAAAGATATAGCTGTGGTGCGAATCCGATAGAAAAATGGTCTGAATACAATGTAGATATAAAACAGGCCTAAATACAGACCATGGCCTGAATACTAATCAGATAAAATAAAGAAAATCGAAAGAAAACAAAACGAATTAATGTCTGAATAAATAAAACAGTTGCAGAAATAGTCTACAATCAAACAGAAATGGTCACGAACTTAAGCAGGAACAGAAATTGTCTGGGCACAAAATATATTGAGCAATGATTTGTTATATGACACAAATATGGAAATAACTTTGATTAATTTTTAATCTCACCTCCACACATGATGTTGTTACTGTAAGAACACGAGTAATCATCACACTCACAAAATTGACCAGAATAACGTGTCATTGAATTAGCACGGGTATGAAAACACTGACATTTACCGCAAACACAATCTCCTCTTCCAGAACACATATATCCATTTGTTGAACCTGGTCTTTTTTAATAATAAGAAATCTTAATATACAACCGAAATATGATATTGTTGACGTTATTTAGAAAAAAGTTTCGTTTCATTTTAATTTACGCAATACGTCATACATTGAATATTAAGAAGAACTCCGAAAGGGTTTTAATAAAGGTGCTGTACTATGGAAATCATTATTTACCAAGCCACTGTTTTAATAATGGAAAATTTGGAGCGGTAATCCGACTATGGATATTGGACCATCATTTAAAACGGACCATCATTTAAAACAATTTAACAGAAGTCTTAAAGGCCGAGGTTGCCATTAAGATGACAAACTTTTCTCATAAATAAGATCGGCAATTTCACTCTTTATGAAAAATCAAGGTCAATACCTTTTAAGGCAATGTATGAATTTGCTGGTTAATGGCTGGAACAAACCACTTGTTTACATCTTTATTCCTTTGTATATTTTGTATTTGTGTAAATGTAAATACAAACAAAGAGGAGAAGAAAAGAAATTAAACTGAAAGTAAAATATTATGAGATATGTTGTGTATACAATATTTGTACCTAATGCATGGTTGTATAGCTGATTCGGTCGTCATTCCAATTCTACCATCACATTCACATCTCAGCCCATAGTATCCTGGATCGCACTTACATTGTCCGCATGAATCGACTGAACCGTGACCGCCACATTTATCACTTTGAGGTTCTATAATCTGATAAGAGGATACAAATGGATTGTTCACTAACTTAAACTTTATTTTTCATTTTAAAAATCACCATTACATGGTCCACTTACATAAAATTGTAGCGTTTTATATTTCAATGTAGAAATTTACTAATGGTTTTCTGTCACTTATGACGACATGATAGTGCCTTTCTTTTACATGAATCTACGTATGTTAAAATAATTATGAAATATTACTTATAAGACACGTAAAATATCATTTTTTTTGGTTAGCTAGTCTATCTAGAAGAGTATTAACTCATATCATTTTACCGTTATGTTTGGTCTATCTAGAAGAGTATAAACTCATGCCATTTTACCGTTATGTTTGGTGTTGTTTCAGACGTTAAAATGTCGTCTGCTGATATTCCAAGCGACAAATGTTTGTCATAAAGGTTGCAGTGACTCTTGACGTTATTTGGTAAATCTATGTGTTTGTACCAACCGCAAGAATAGGGCATATTTAAACACTCTTCACATGAAAAGGCCATCTTGCAAATATTCCTTTTCCCTATTAATGAAAAAGCTTATTTATTTTAGTTTATACAAATTTAGTTTAGTTCGATAGTGTTGGAATTGAACTCTCTTGAATCCGTTCCTAGTAACCAATGAATGGAATGTTAAACAATGGCTTGCCCCTGACAGGGTTTGAACCCACACGGTAAGCTTCCTTAGATTACTAGTCTGACGCATTTACCACTCGACCACGCGTGTTTATTGAACGAAGAAAAGTCATTGTAAGAACAATATTGATAGCGATGTAGCTGTAGACAAGTTTATTCAATGCAAGTTAAAAATGATTGATAAGATTTATATTATGTAAAAGTTTAATGCACGGCCATTTTTAAATGCTGTTAGAAAAGATAGATGATTTGCATTTGGTAGGTATATATTTTCTCTACATGTTTTGATAATTATAGAAAAACATAACGACTGACTGATCACATGACTGATAAAATGTGCCGTCACCTGCATTTGACCTAAAAAGAGATTTTCTTCTCTCACCTTCAAGCGACATCTTTTCACAAGCATCCCCTTTATATCTCGTATCACATGAGCAACGCCCGCACGAGCAGCTTCCGTGACCTTAAAGTAGATGACATAATTTCAAATAATCGAGTTTCAAAGTTTTTAAAAAATCGCGATACTGATAAGTTTAGATAAATACAATGTAAAATATAAACTCGTCTATATTGACAATGTAGCTGTACCACATGTTCGCGAATTTGTTTTTCGGGAGGCTATGAGGCCTCAACAGACGGTAGGATTTAGCTGTACAGCACTAATTAGAGATAAGATGTACAATTTTCAAAGCTATACAACACTTGCATTCAGACGGTAATTCTACACTGTAAGAATCATCTGAGGTTTCCCCTAAAAAAGATCCCTTTTCATTGATCCTTTACATACTTTACTCACTAAATGCTTTTTTCGACATGAGTAATGATTGAAAAACCTCCATTTAAATATATATATATATATTTTTTTAATGTGAGGCCTGACTGAGACTCAAACCTAGGACCCTCGGAATACCGTACTGCGGCTCTGCTGACTAAGCTATCTGGTCGCCTACAAACTACCTCCCCTCCCCTAATTAGAGAACAATTCAATACCGTGACATAATCATTTTCCGAATTATTTGGGATTCGAACATAACACAACTTTGGGTCTCCTGAAGAGTTTTTCAACATCATTTTTATCCCACCTTACTACTATGTTTACCTTTTAGCCCTCATTGTTCTGGAATTTCATTCATTACACCCATTATCAGGAGATAATTTGGTTATCTGTTACTTGTCATTGTGGGAGGTCTATAAAAATCGGTACGACAAGATTTTCAAAATAGAACATGTCCTATCCCTTAAATCTTGACATAAGGTTTCCGAAATCAAGAAATAGTACCCTTCACACATTAAGATTTGTCCGTACATCTTAGTTTTAATTGGTGTTGTACTTCAAAATCCTACCGTCTGTTGAGGCCTATATGCCGCCCCAATGTAAAGACTGTTCATCAAATCTCACTGCCGCGGTAATCAGGTCTAAAAATAGTACCATGGTGTTTTACAGCTGACTCATCGCATATCACCTTTATTTACATGTTAAAACAAGTTTTTGTTCTTAACCATCATAGTTTATTTGCTATTTGTAAAGTTTTTAATTCTCAGAGAAACGCTTGGTTTAAACGTTTTCTAAATTTAAAATCACTACTCACGTTTACTTCGGCGAAAAATCGGTCATGCATCGTTCAAAAATAGTTCTGTTATATTAACCCTTATACTTTTCACTACTTTATCGGGAAGATTAAAAACAAAACGCATTATAGTAAAGTACTGAATACATGTTTTAATTATTTGGCAAACTATTGTTTTTATTTTTGAAAACAATTTTCCAATTACTACGCAGCGACAAAGTGTACATGACGGGTCATTAACTAGAACGTTTCCGGTTGAGAACACCGTAGTCTCACTATTATGAATGTTCTTTTGTTGTTATAAACCATTAATAGTCATTAATAATCCTTAAAATATTATTTTTTAACAAGACAAATAATAATAAACTGTCGCTTAAATCAGAGACATGGATCATGCCTGCGTGATGACTAATGGAAACTAACTTATAAGTACACCCCATGAGGCTGTACGCGGAAAACGCACACAACACCGCTTTATCATAATAGCTGTTTGTAAACCGTTTGCACACATTTAACTTAGAATTCACTGATGGTGATGAACATATAGTTTGAAAACATTATATACTTGAACCATTTTCGCCGAAAAAAAACACTATTTAACTAAATAAACCCGTAAGAACCCTCCTATAAAGTTTAAGCACAGGAATACATTTCTTATATTTTCATCTCACATAATTCATCAATCAAACTTTTATTATAAAAGTATCTTTAAATAGATATGTCTGGCAATTGAAAGATCCCTACTCTGACCTTTAATTTGAATAAGAATAAATTTAAATATGTGCTCTTTTGTTTAGGAATATGTTGTGTTGAAAGTCATAATGTATCCACTAATCTCGGAAATAGAAGTAGACAGGTCAGGGCTCTGTACAACCAGTTCTTTAGGTTAATCCCAATAGAAACATTTAGGGGTAAAAGACATGACCAAAGTACCTAGTAGTCGCTCATCCGGTTGTGATTTCATTAAAATGATTATTGATTCGATTTGATTAGTAAAAACAAATAGAAACATGTGTTTCGCTACAACAAAAATCAGAAGTAGCGAATATTTAACTGACAGAAAGTCAGATGTATTCACATATGTTTTCTTACCAGAACAGAACAAGGAAATAATTATTTCAGTGAAAGACGCAATGATCAGTTTTAATTCAAGCAAAAGAGTGACACCTTATTGGGTATTTAGAAAGTTTATTCAATTATATGGCAACACATCATAATTTGATAGTCCGTGTGTAATAAAATTCAAATAATTGATACAGATAAATAAAAGAAAAAAATAATTTAATAAGAAGGTTTAAAAAAAGTAAAACTGTAGAGCCGTCAGTTGTAAAATGGTATTGTGATCTTATAATGAACAGTCTTCATACTTGCTGGTATGTCATTTTATATTGGCAGTTTAGGTTCTTCAAAATTTGCATGGTTAACAGTCCGAATGAAGACCTTAATGAAAAGTTCTAGAATATTAACAAAATGATAAGTCGACCATATTAAGCATATGAATGGATGATGCTATTTTTCATTGTTAAGTTGAGCTGAATTAACTATATACATTTAATTCAAAAGATTGACTGTTACAATGGTGATTGACCAATAGTTGATATTGATAAATGTTTAAACTTGCCTTAATTTTAAAATGATTGTCCCACTCGTTTTACAAATAAAACGTTACACAGAAATTTCGTAGGGCTTTAGCTACATTTTGAAAGAAAAGTAGCCAAAACACAATCTATAATGATTGGACTATTTCCCTCAATGTTCATGTTAAATAACAGATGCACTAATTTTGAAAAGCAAAAATTACCTCCACATAATTTGCCTTCATGTTTTGGACATGAGAAGTCGTCACATTCACAATACCGTCCGTAATAACTCTCAGTTATGTTCGATCCTCGTGAAAAACACTCGCATGACCCACATTTACACTCACCCCTCCCGTTACACGGCTCCGAAGAACCGGAGCTAGGGAAAAAAGACAACAATTTCTTCAAATTCATTAAAACTTTGATTTCGTTCATACATATATATTGTTCTATTTCCCTCAAATAGCTTAGACAGATTCTTACAAATTTTAATGAAAATCTTGAAATGTATTTAAAAGTGTAATATTGTTAAGTGAACACAGAAAGTAATTTTCACATTGCAAAAGGCACTTACAATCCATGCAAGGACGAGGTCAAAATGTGCATTGGGTTACGCAGTAGAAATATGGTGATAAATATTGCAAACTAATTATGCCAAATAACATATGTATCATTACTTGAATCAATTTGCTTTTCTTAAAATATTCTTAGTACATATTCTTAGTACATATTTCGTTTACTTATAATAGTTTGGCTTATCTCGAGGCATACAGTTTTAAGTTGAAAATAGGAGATCTTTACTGGATATTTAGACTAGCGTTAAATATGTTAGATCAATTGTAATTCTCAGACCTAAAAGTATTTTTACCTCAGTTAATTGCAAGATTAGAGTTTTTCATAAAGTGTCCAAAATCAGATGAAAAAGAAGTGTATAATGTCACTACATTTTCCAAAATGAACGTCTCAATAACACGCACCCCTCCCACTTCAACTTGATTTAAACATATTTATTTAAGCTCGATTGCGAAACAAGTTCTTGCAACTTATATTAATCACTATCGAGTTCGCTTCCTCGAACAACCAGTACTGGTGTCAAATGAAAAAAAACATGGTCGTGACCGAGGAGTGCTCAAACCCATGATCTCTGGGTTGAGAGGCAGACACCTTAACCACTAGGTCACCGCTCCACTTAACCTTGACATAAATTGGCATAACTTACGCAGTGCATGCGGCCATGGCTGTATCACGATCTGAAAACCGATAATTGGCCTCGCATTCGCACATGTCTCCATAGAAATCAGGTTCACATTTACACGTGCCGCACGGGTCAAACGTTCCACGATGGTTACATTGAGGATGTTTCGGGTCTAAAATCTAAATAGAAAGGTCGTGAAACTGGATCTGTCTTTATGAGTAAATTAAAATTTGACTAAAGTCAAAACATTTCTTTAACTAATTTTGTTTCATTCTGACATTAAAGAAAACTTATGATACAAAATTTGCAATTAATGCAACAATGAAAATTGAACTGTTTGTTATGTCCAGGATGTATAATCACGTTGTCTATTATTAGGGGTACATAAGTAATAGTAAGTGATGGGCTCTGATGCTTTGTATTTTGCTACGAGCAGCGTTGGAAATTGATATTTTGCGAGAGCGAAGGTCGAGTGAGATATCAATTTTCCAATGTTGCGAGTAGTAAAATACATTGCCACAGAAAGATTCCACAATACAATTTTCCTTTCTATTATACACCTATTCGTTTTAAGTAAAAAGGAGTTTCAATATATTTCACTTCTATTAGTAATTTTAGAAAATGAAATTTAGCTGTCAAGAAATAATTTCAAGAATGACGAATAAATACATATTTTTTTGCCAAACCGGCCACGCCTTTAATAATTTTGGTTCAATTATACGACTGAAAAGGTGCATAAAGATGAATAAGACGCATATAAAATCATTCCGAGATATTTCTAGTAGATCTATATATTCCTGATGTCTGAAACCAGTTTATTTGGCATTAATTATTACCCTGGTTTGAAATTGAAAATCTTCTTTTCTTCAATAGGAGGGATTTACAGACAAGGATTTTTCTGGATAAGAAATACACATAGCAACAGTTGCTGGTTGTACAAACATTTTGTCCGACCTGTTACCAGTCATATAGAATTAATATTACTTTCAGTGTGATTCAATGAAAAATTGTAAGTTTAAATTAATTTTACAGTGTTAATGTATGAAGTTTTAATTCCAGATTAATGCTTTGCCCATTATTTAGAGATCATTATTAACTAATAATTATACTTCGATTTGGTTATTTTTAAGAATCATTTTTTGCCATAAAAGTACTAAAACTTACAATACCTAATAATAAATGCCTAATTATTCTTGTACGGGATTTTTCCCCAGCAAACATATGCTTTTGTAGATGAATGTCCGTCATAGGTCATTGATAATTGAATTATAACTTTGATCACTAATATTTATTAACAACACTTTTAAGTCAATATTCAATTGCTATTTCAATTTCTATTTTCAATATTCAATTTAATTAAGTTGACTTCTATATTTATTCACTCTTGTATCAATATGAAAAATTCTAATTCAGAGGATATTTGTTAAAACGCTTGTTAAAATTTAAAATCACATTTTTGATTAAAAAGAATTAATACTACTTTGATTAAGAAATTTGGATCCAGAAGATTATCATGCTTTAATTTAAATTTTAAAAAGATATTATGAATTAATAATACTTGGATCCAGAAGAAGAATTTAACTTGGATTTAAATCTAAATTTTTAGGCAATTGAATAACATGTAAAATTACGTTCAAACTACCTTAGTATTAAATCGTTTGTTTAGAAGTGTTACATGTAATAGAATTCATTCTTTTTTATTTTTCATTGAGGGAGTTGATAACCTTATTCTACTTTATTTTTTATTCAGAGGATTAATTATCTACTTAGATTTATTTTTTATTGTTATACTGGGATTTAAATTAAAGTTTTGATTCAGAAGTTAGTCCTTATAGACAATTTCTGGATTTGAATATTTTGACAAAGAAGATTTATTAATTTCAAATGGTATATTAGAATTGCAATTATTCAATTAAATGTTATTTTTATCATTACAGTTCATTTGTTCTTTCTTTGTAACTAACCCGGATCTCAAATTAATTCACCTTGAATAAAAACATTGATTTTTCTAAACATAACTGATAAATGACACCAACAGTTAATTTTTCTTTGTTTAAATTGGTAAACATTGAAAGTATGAGGCTACAAATGTATAAAAAGCTCACTTTTCCAAAAGTTCCTTTTTACTGTAGACATATCTTATGGTCAAAATGAGAATGCTCGGATCAAAATTTAGCAGTAGGAGTATCATTTTCTAAGAGTTTATAGTGTACATTCTATGTGTAACACGACTTCCCTCATAATGTGTATCACGTGATACACATAACAGGTATTGATGACCTAGTCGTAAATCCCTCCTATTTCTCTGTAGGTCTTCGAACAAACTATGAATTTTGTATACCTTCGAAACATCAGGTGCTGGCACTGCCATTTATCTCATTACACAAATAATAAAAACGTGAGTATACACCTTGTTTACTATCACAAGTACAACATTTGCATGATTTTTTTATAAATAATACAACAACACCAAACACTCCACAATCATAAACAGAATTATGAATTATTATAATTACCGTTTGAATCCGTAATATCATACATGCTACAATCCTCAGATAGAAAAGCATCCTTCCTCAGACATCAAGTTTCTTTTCAGAAACCAAGCTTCTTTTCAGACACCAAGCTTCTTTTCAGAAACCAAGCTTCTTTTCAGACACCAAGCTTCTTTTCAGACAGCAAGCTTCTGTATGAACACAAACTTCAGACAATCAATCTTCTATATAAATACGTATTACTATTAAAATACGTTTCTGTTATTACCTGCGTTTATCATATTAAATGATCATCCCATAAAATTTCTATAATGTTAGTTTAATTTATATATTCTGATCGAAATAATTCTGCACTACTTATTTTATCTGTTGCCACACAAAAATGCCCATCACGTATACTTCAGTGTATATATGAAAAGTAAGGGAAAATGATATTTACTTCCACATGTACAGTATCCTACACGCAGTTCATGTTTACACTTGTTTATAATTTGGCACTTGGAATCTTTTATGAGTAATTCATTCCATACTCTATAACAGCATGAATTCAAGGTTAAACATTCCACGGAACATAGAAAATTCAGGTATATATACTACCTATTAGCCGGAATTATCAGCCTGGCGTTCCATACGAAATGTATATCACTAATTTTCTATAACTACGCACATGCTATGTCAGAAATGAAAGTCTCTGTTTGAATTATTATGTTTATTTGTTTGAATTTTTTGTTATGATATCGTTATTAATTCTAAAATGTTAATGCATCACTTATATTTTTTGATATATGATTACCTAATGACTTCTATAAATACTTATTCCTTATTTACAACTGTTTAATAGAAAACCTGCGATCAGGTCAGTCATGTTTTATTAAGCGGTGCAGAAAGCTGTTTACTGATAACCCCCTCCCACAGAACAAGTTTCAAAGAGAAGAATATTCACATATATCATACATTTACTGTTAAAATAAATTAAAAGAAGGGAAGGTATAAAAAGATTGAATCAGAAAAACGAAAGCCCTAGCAACTAACGAATACTTTTTTGTATGCATTATACATTTTGTAATGTGACCGATTGTTTTGTCACATGGTCTTTACTATGTTTCAATTGATAGTAACTTGTAGATCTGGTAATTTCGCCCTTTCACATTGTAAATAAATTGTTAGTAAACCCCCCCCCCAAAAAAAAAAAACAAAAAAAAAAAAAAAAAAAAAAACAATCGGGCATACTTCCTGTTGGGAAACAACGGGATTCCCCCTCGAGGCTTCTCGTTCAGACAGCAAGCGTCAAAATCTTTCCCGATCTGGAAGGTTATATTTCTTTTTTTACGTAGTTCAGAAAAATTTACACACTTCCGATCGGGAAGGATTTTGATGTTTTCTGCCTGATCGTAAAGCTTTGAATGGGGAATTCCGTTGTTTCCCGATCGTGAAGTATGCCTGACTATTTCAGAATCAAAGAATATGTGTATAATTTGGATAGATGTTACACAAATATATGTATTGAATATTTTTCTGTACTCTGATACTTTTAAAATTTTATTGGCAGTTTTGAATAGCAGGCAGTTATGAAACTGAGTTTATGCCTGGGACTACATATAAATTAATGACAACATGTAATTTTTAAACCGGAGCTTTCTTTGTTTCTCATAACAGAACTTGCTGCGGAACCCATCCATATATTTCATCAGCTCATTTTAACAGAAACTGATAAATAATAATAATAATAATAATAATAATGATAATAGTAATAGTAATAATGTTAATAATAATAATAATAATAATAATAAATCATAATAATAATAATAATAATAATACAGACTTTCCTTAAAGAAAGAATATTTCATGTGTATACAAAATAGGAGAGTAAAGTTATTAAAAATGCTTGAAGAAAATGAATATACACATTTAATGTATAAAATTGTACATTTCATGAGGCATTTATGAATAATTATGTGTGATATTATAACAAAGATGCCTTCAAGAGAACCACCATTTTAGATTCTTTGTAAGTTGGTGAAATTTCTTATATTTAAAGTTCGAAGGTTTTGAGCCTGAATATGATAGGGATTTTCTACAGAATTAAATTTTAGGTTTGGAGATAAAAAGAAGTCTGTGTTTATATGACATAAAATTGATTTATATTCTTTGTTAATAAAATGATTTTTAGGATAATGATGGGGGAAAATTGTTAATGGACTTGTAGACTTAAATGCCATTTTGATAATTACTCTTTCATCCTTTTTATTTCAGAAAATAACTCATCAGTGGGAGCTTTGAATGAAAGTTATATATATCCAGGTAGAGAGTATCCGTCCAGAATATAACATTGTATATCTTAGATTTTCATTGTCAATTATATATGAATCAGAAGTGTTTTGTTGCAGAATTAACAACTAGATCACTTGCTGACAGCTAAGAACCATTTACAGACATTTTTCAGCTCAGTAAAATATATGCAGACTCCTTACCAACAGAATTTTATATAAAGCACACAGCTTTAGTAATGATAAAAAATTAATCATTAAATATGTTATATCTTGAACCTTGTAGGACAATATGTGTGCAGTTTAAACTATTTCATGCTAAATATTACAGACCTGTACTACATTCATCACTTCCTCTTTTCTGTTCGAGGTACCTATTTAAAATGAAGAAGAAGACTCCCATGTTTTTCCTGTAATTTAACAGAGTGAATTGAAAGCCGATAACCACCGCAATTATCTTAAAGTTAAACGAATTCATGCAGTCATGTAATTTAAAAAATAAGTAGTAAAAATTCAAAAATATTTGATCAGCTAATGGTCTAAATATAGCTGATTTCGTAATGGGAAACCCGAGTTCTATTTCCATCACAATGGAATAAAATATATTTTAGTTTCGATTTAATCTTAAACATCTTGCATTTTCTTTTTTCTAATTTTGGAAAAGATAATTGGTAAGAACAAATATACAATTAAAAAAATATATAACTGTAAGCCAAATAAATGTTCATTTTCCACGAAATTTTAAATATCAATAGTAAAAATAAAAGTTATTTAAAAGAACTTTAATATCTAGTATAATCTAGATTTTATGTAGGTCAATCATCTTATGTTTACATAAAGCGTAGCGTGGTTTAAATGGTCTATTTTAACTAGTTATAATTTCAAAAAATGTTTAAATTATTGCTACATCGGTTACAATTTTGAATAAACAAATTACGACAGTGTTGTTCTTTTCTGTTTTAATTATTTATTACGTAATGTTCTAAAACTTATGTTTTGTTACATTTTAGTGGGAGATAAAATAATTGAACACTTTCCATCGCCCTCGGTCATGATAGTCAGCAAACCCAAAGATAACGGTAAATCATATTCTTTATTAAAATTTGAAGAATGCCAGAACCCTATCATTGTATTCAAATATCGACCTGTGTCTTACGACGCATTACCCACGCCAAATGAGGGTAAAAATGACTCCGACGTTAAGAAGTCCGCGTAGGGATAAAAATTTTATTTTATAAAACACAATATATCTTTCCAAGTAATTAAAATTGTTTTTTGCTTCCAATGTTGTTTTCAGGAGTTTAATATTGCAAGTGCAATTGATTCTATTTATTCAAATATTCAAAGCTACTTTCACTTTCGGTTTTAAACTAACAACCACATGTGTTGAACGAATCTGGGTTTGTAAAACCAATAAAGGATTGTCAGAAGGTGTATTTGATGCATGTTTTGGGTAAAAATGATGTAAGGGCTATTTTGCCAATAGGGTATGGAAAAAGTTTAATTTTTCAACTGGCCCCATTTGCGTTTTGTTTTATCACTTCCGTGTTCAAAATGCCATGAAAAAAATAGTGCGTTCCCATCATGCTTAGAGGGGTTTCACACAGGTCAGTAAGACCGGTGTACTTCCGTGTTCAAAATGCCATGAAAAAAAATAGTGCGTTCCCATCATGCTTAGAGGGGTTTCACACAGGTCAGTAAGACCGGTGTACACAATGAGAGCCCTGTTTATTAATCAGCGAAAAAAACATACATGTTAATTTAGTGATACAGCACGCCAGTACCTGAATAGACAGAGATTCAAGATACCTGACAAGTAATGATTGTTCATACATTTTCGGAAGACATTGTTCTTGAAAGTGTGATACCAAAGTATTTAAAGTTTACCTGAGTACAACGCACGTAAACTCACCAAATAAAATGCTTGCACACAACATAACAACAATAAACATGTTTTTCATATATTTATTTGCAGATATCTCTTTATTATACAAGAGAAAAACTTTCCTTTTTCAAATTACAGACATGTATCATTATACAGTAACATACACAGACGATACTCAATCTGATGACGATGATGTCGAGGTTATACAGGAAAACATCAGCATAGTATGTCCTTACACTAGATGTGTAATGAAAACGCCTGTAAGAAACAAAATTTGTGGACATACTTTTGATCGAAATGCCATGATTGAATATTTGAAATTGAGTCGTTTTCCAAGGTAACAAAAAAAATTATTACAATATACAAACACTATTTTTCAGTTCATGTTTTACATAAAAATATGTTTATACACACAATGTAAAATAGTTTGAAAATTTTGTCATAATTAATACATTACTATGTATAAAAGTGTAAAATGTTCAACTGAATACATTATCGGCTAAAGGTTCAAATGATAACGATTTAATTTTTCAATAAAGCTGAAAACAATAAAGATACTATACAAAAACAAGAAATCTGACATCATTGAAGAGCAATAGTGATACCAGCATTATACGAGATATACGAGCGTAGTAATACATGCTTATATAAACAAATAAAAGCTTATCGGTCTTCCTACCTAACATCACAATCACGTTGTAATTATTAACATAAAATACACACGTGTGAAAAAAATATTAGCAAACAAATGAAAATTTACAAAAGAAAAAACCCAAAAGCTTTTGAGATATTTATTTCATATATTTTCAGATGTCCAATAGCCGGATGCTCGAATTTGAAACGTCTTGAAGCATCGGATTTCGAAATAAACGAAATGTTGAAGCTGCACATTGACAGGTCAAGAAGATAATTCCAATTTTGGGATATATCACCTGCATGTGAAGAACATTTTGAAAATCACAAAGAGAACATGAACTGCTATCTTCAATTAAGACTGATAGTATGTTTGAAAACAAGCTCTCTTTTAAAGAGAAAGAGCCCACTTTGCAGAACAATAATTTAAATATTACATATTGTTATATGTACTAGTGTTTGTTTGTATGTTTTTATTTTTTATGTTTAAAGTATTTCATTACAAGCATAGTTTTTTTTCTCATAACTGGCTTTTTGATCTATTGCTGCAATGCAAAACTAAACAATGAAATATATACATGCATTTACATTTATGAAATCATGTCATAGTACTTAGATATATTTACAAACATAAATCAGATGAACTTTGGATATAGGTTCAAGCATCAGAGCTATAACAGGAAATCAACAGCTTGGTAAATGCATTTTCGTTTCTAAATGATTGTATATTTTTGTATATTCTGTTTACCAGTCATATTGTCATAATAAAAGTGACATGTTTAAAAGCATGTACGCTAAATTTAAGAAGACAAGGAATTTAAGATTGGAACGAAATACGAAAAAAAAAGCAATTTTTGCAATTTTTTCAACTTTGATTAGCAATAACTACCACAACAGCCCAAGTCTATTAAGGCTATTAATAACTTATGATATTGGAACGCGTAACATATTTACAAAACATATATATTGTACATACAACAGAAGAGAATAATATACATATGCATAGTATAGGTACATTGTTATATAAGAGATACAATAACAAATAAAATTATTTTACAGTTGAAAAATAATGATTTATGGGCGTATATTGTTATCTTAAATGAAAGCGAAAGTTAAGACAATGTTTTAAATCATTCATTTTAAACATGAACATTACTATATTCATCCTAGGTGACAAAAATAATATAAGCTACTGAGTCTCGTACCAATAACTGAATCCTAATCGAAAAACGAAAAATTAAGAGAAAGCGAAGGTACAGTCTTTGTGTTCATGCTTTATAAATGATTATCAATAGACGGATGTCATTAGAATTATTCCTAAATAAATCAATGATCTTAATTATTTAAAAAAAACACATTAAGCATGTAAATAAAAATAACTATACAGTATATGTCTGAGAAACATACTACATATACTAAAAAGCGATAACGTTGCCTGCTACTTTTTTAACGTGAAGATAAAAGCTTTGCAAGCGCGATAGCAATATGAGAGTTGACAATTACACTATCAATAAGTTTACATGAGATATGTAAAAACATTTTACATTGATATATGTAGTCATAGCAAATAAATGTGCTGTATTGGTCAAAACCTAAATTTGCTATAATAGCGTTTCAGAAGGCACATCTTTCAGTCTTCTCCAAATCCCTCCAGAGGCGTGCACGTCGCGGAGAAGGCACACGGCAGGTCAAGGTCAAGTCATCTTAAGTACCAGAGGTGATTGGTTGACCTGTCGTGACTAACTCTGGAGGGTGGCGCTAACAAGAGCCGTTTTATGTCAACCGCCTGTTTGCAGCCGTCACGGAACTTGATGCTTTTCCGGTATTGTCTTGCCTCCACCGAACGAAGTACAGGACTTAGGAAGATCGGCATGAAAAAGACGTCCCCGATGAGACTACTAGAGTGGACCGGCATGGACGCTGAGATCTCGGACATATGGAATTTCCGGCGCCGAGCTATAATAAACTTAAAACAACAACAACAACATCTTTCAGTCTCTTTCCTGTGACAAATACACATAAGATGTTCTGTAATGTCATTCGTAAGAGGATTGCAAATGCTATATCGGCGCACATATGAAGAACACATCCTGTATCCAACTGCCCTGGCAAGTGTTTCAGCAACCAATTTTAAACCCGAATATTGTCGAATAATAACCATGAAAGGCGAAATCTTAGAAAGATGAAGTAGAAATGTTAATGACTTGTAACTTGTTGGCTCACTTGTGGCGTTAAAGTTTCTAAGAATAAATCTTTTGTTGATTCATTGATTACCATCATCTTTAAAATCTTCTTCCATTTTAATTTAGATGAAAACACACCGGCATCAATAAAAGAATAAATGACGTTTTACAGATCATATTTCTGCAGTAATCTAGATATGTTTGGATTAAATCAATGTTTCTGTCTATCCACATTCACATATCTAATCAATCTATTAACAAGTATCTGTTAAGCATGATATTTTGATTGCAATCGGCATAATTGACAAAATAATTTATCAAAGTAAGTATGTTTGGTATATTCAACATACATAATGCACTAGATATATGAAAAGTTTGTATAAATTTTACACAGTACTGTGCTAATTCTAAATTTGATATGTCTTTATCCAGTTTTCACAACCATATAGCGCTTTAGGTACAACAACTGTCATGTACATTTTATAAAAATATATACTGTAAAGGTAAGCCAAAAGTTAAAACTTGATATTATTCCACTAAATCAATTGTAAAAACTACCACAACAACCTAGGTCTATTTCGTCTATCAATAACTCTATACTATAAGTAGCTGTGCATACAAATGTTCACCCCTCTATCGTGATTAACTGTTAGAAAAACAAAATATCCTTACATTACTAAATAGACTATAAAGCAAATTTCAATCCTGTTTTATATAATGTTGTTGTGTCATAATTGTATCATAATTGTATATGTTTGCATTTTATGAAGAAAATACTGTTTAAACCAAACAAATTACATTTTTATGCATCCATGCTATATCTCAAATAAACAAATAAATAAATAAATAAATAAATAAATTCATAACCCTTCTTGCACTTTAGGCAAATGATATATTTTAGCTTTTA
>NW_026859234.1:0-69119 GCF_026571515.1 Ruditapes philippinarum
CTGAATGAAAGTTACTGCTAGAGTTTTCAGAGTATGATAACAGGAACGTTTCAAGAGCAAATTATTTTCGGGTCACCGAGCTGTCTTTCGAGTTATCTTCTTTTCAATTAGAGACAGACATACTGTATTTCAGGTATAGTTAGCAATGACTTCATTCTGATTTTCGTGTAGATAATTTCATTTGAGTGATTGTTGTGATTGTGCAAATATCATGAAATGGTTAATAGCCGTCTATTTTAACGTTTCTATTTATTAATTTCCTTTTAAAATGACATTTTTAATGCCCCCGCCATGTAATGGCCGGGGCATATAGTGTTACCCTGTTCCGTCCTTCCGTCCTTCCGTCCTTCCATCCTTCCGTCCTTCCGTCCTTCCGTCATTCTGTCATTCCGTCATCATCAGTTTCCATTCATTATCTTAAGAACGGTTGCACACATTCAACTCAAATTTGACATATGAATATGTCATGACAAAATACAGGTCAAGTTCGAATTTGGTCATGGTTCGATGATTTTTGACAGAGTTATGCCCCCTTTTACTTTGAAAATATATGAAATTTCAGTTTCCGTTCATTATCTCCCCAACGGTACAACACATTCAACTCAAACTTGATATATGATATGCCATGACAAAATACAGGTCAAGTTCGAATTTGGTCATGGTTCGATGATTTTTGGCAGAGTTATGCCCTTTTACTTTGAAAATAATATGAAATTTTCAGTTTCCGTTCATTATCTCCCCAACGGTACAACACATTTCATCTCAAACTTGACATATGGATATGTCATTAGAAAATATAGGCCAAGTTCGATTTGGTCATGGTTCGATGATTTTTGGCAGAGATTATGCCCCTTTTACTTTGAAAATAATGTGAATTTTCAGTTTCCGTTCATTATCTCCCCAACGGTACAACACCCATTCAACTCAAACTTGACATATGGATATGTCATGACAAAAATACAGGTCAAGTCGAATTTGGTCATGGTTCGATGATTTTTGGCAGAGTTATGCCCTTTTACTTTGAAAATAATATGAAATTTTCAGTTTCCGTTTATTATCTCCCCACGGTACAACACATTCAACTCAAACTTGACATATGGATATGTCATTAGAAAAATACAGGACAAGTTCGAATTTGGTCATGGTTCGATGATTTTTGGCAGAGTTATGCCCCTTTTACTTTGAAAATAATGTGAAATTTTCAGTTTCCGTTCATTATCTCCCCAACAGTACAACACATTCAACTCAAACTTGACATATGGATGCGTCAAAAGAATGCGCAGGTCATGTTCAAATTTGGTCATGGTTCAATGATTTTTGGCAGAGTTATGCCCCTTTCACTTTGAAAGTAATATGAAAATTTTTCAGTTCCGTTTATTATCTCCCCAACAGTACAACACATTCAACTCAAATTTGACATATGGATATGTTTTTGGAATGCCCAGGCCAAGTTGGAATTTGGTCATGGTTCAATGATTTTTGGCAGAGTTATGCCCTTTCACTTTTGAAAATAATATGAAATTTACGTTTCTGTTCATTATCTACCCAACGTTGTTACATATTCAACTTAAATTTGACATATGGATATGTCAAAGGAATGGGCAGGTCAAGTTGAATTTGGTCAGGGTTTGATGATTTTTTTTTGCAGAGTTATGTCCCTTTCACTTTGAAAATAATATAGATACATCTTAGGAATAAGCAGTTTAAGTATGAATTTGGTTGTGGTTCAATGATTTTAGACAAACTTATCTTTCCTGAATGTTGGAAAAATTTTGTACTTTCAGTTTCAGCACTCATACTTTTAAGCCATTATTTTGGCTACAAATATGAAATATGTTATTTTTAAAAGGTTAAGACTGAATAATTTCAGTGTCTTGAACATTGTATGAAAATGGTTTGTGTTAACATTTTAAAGTTTTAAGGGCTTTGAACTTAAAATGAAAAAAATAATTAATGCACCATCTGAAATTTTGGCTGCATGCGGGGGCATCCGTGGCATGATGACACATTTCTAGTTTTTAAAAGTCTTAACCCATTACTTCATATACACGCCTTTTAACGCCTTTTGCACCCCCCCCTTTTTGTTGTCTCAAATGATGAAAAAATGCCTTATTTAGGCCCCAAACACTTGTTTTTGTTTGAGAAATGTTGTTAAAAAAAGTGACCTCTTTTTCGGCGCGGCCCCCCAACCAAAAGATACATCAGGGTGTTGCCAGAAGGGGGATGTTGCCCCCTTCTGTTTGGGGGGTTTGAAGGGGCGGTGTCCCCCTCATCGCCAAGAAAAATTTTGGACTTGTGAGAGGCTGTAAATGACCCCAGATTGATAATAAGGTAACGTGTAACCAACGCTGAAAAGCATTTGACTCTATCTCAATCCATTGAGAAGTTGCAGCACTTTGAAATCAATTTTGATGAAAAAAATCAAACGCAAAATAGTGATTTTTGGCAATTTTGAGATGTCCCCTCGTTGCCATGGTAACAGAAAATTTAAGCCTGAGCATGTGTTGCAAGGGCAATGGTCCAGTCAACAATTGTGCCAAGTTTGATTAGTGTTGAAGCAGTTTTTATAGTATTTATAGCAATTTGAACTTGTAACGGGAGACTTTTCAATGAAAACAGCCATTTTTCACAAAATGCTTATGAAGTAATGGGTTAATGAAAAAAAATAAAAAAATCTACAAAAAACAACAATTTTCATCAAATTTATATGACAGGCCATGTTTAAAACATTGAAAAAACGCGATTTAGGGTAATTTCAAGTATTTTCATCATTTTCTGTTAACCCATTACTTCATATACACGCCTTTTAACGCCTTTTGCATCCCCCCCCCTTTTGTTGTCTCAAATGATGAAAAAAATGCCTTATTTAGGCCCCAAACACTTGTTTTTTGTTTGAGAAATATTGTTAAAAAAAAGTGACCTCTTTTTCGGCGCGGCCCCCCAACCAAAAGATACATCAGGGTGTTGCCAGAAGGGGGATGTGCCCCTTCTGTTTGGGGGTTTGAAGGGGGGCGGAGTCCCCTCATCGCCAAGAAAAAATTTTGGACTTGTGAGAGGCTGTAAATGACCCCAGATTGATAATAAGGTAACGTGTAACCAACGCTGTAAAGCATTTGACTCTATCTCAATCCATTGAGAAGTTGCAGCACTTTGAAATCAATTTTGATGGAAAAAATCAACGCAAAATAGTGATTTTTGGCAATTTTGAGATGTCCCCTCGTTGCCATGGTAACAGAAAATTTAAGCCTGAGCATGTTGTTGCAAGGGCAATGGTCCAGTCAACAATTGTGCCAAGTTTGATTAGTGTTGAAGCAGTTTTTATAGTATTATAGCAATTTGAACTTGTAACGGGAGACTTTTCAATGAAAACAGCCATTTTTCACAAAATGCTCATGAAGTAATGGGTTAATGAAAAAAATTATAAATCTACAAAAACAACAATTTTTCATCAAATTTATATGACAGGCCATGTTTAAACATGAAAAAACGCGATTTAGGGTAATTTCAAGTATTTTCATCATTTTCTGTTAACCCATTACTTCATATACACGCCTTTTAACGCCTTTTGCACCCCCCCCCCTTTTTGTTGTCTCAAATGATGAAAAAATGCCTTATTTAGGCCCCAAACACTTGTTTTTGTTTGAGAAATATTGTTAAAAAAAGTGACCTCTTTTTCGGCGCGGCCCCCCAACCAAAAGATACATCAGGGTGTTGCCAGAAGGGGGATGTGCCCCCTTCTGTTTGGGGGGTTTGAAGGGGGCGGCGTCCCCCTCATCGCCAAGAAAAATTTTGGACTTGTGAGAGGCTGTAAATGACCCCAGATTGATAATAAGGTAACGTGTAACCAACGCTGAAAAGCATTTGACTCTATCTCAATCCATTGAGAAGTTGCAGCACTTTGAAATCAATTTTGATGGAAAAAATCAACGCAAAATAGTGATTTTTGGCAATTTTGAGATGTCCCCTCGTTGCCATGGTAACAGAAAATTTAAGCCTGAGCATGTTGTTGCAAGGGCAATGGTCCAGTCAACAATTGTGCCAAGTTTGATTAGTGTTGAAGCAGTTTTTATAGTATTATAGCAATTTGAACTTGTAACGGGAGACTTTTCAATGAAAACAGCCATTTTTCACAAAATGCTCATGAAGTAATGGGTTAATGAAAAAAATTATAAATCTGAAAAAAATATAGCGAGAGACAAATATCAATGGAATTCAATGAATATTTTATCATGACAAAGGATAAGATGGAGAACATAAAACAATAGTAAAATAATGTTTGCAAGATTGATGTTTAAGTTATCTGGCCTAACAAATGAACAGCAAGTAATATAAATTCAAGGGCAGATATCTCAAACGCTAGCTCGCGACACCAATCAAGTCAATGTTCGCTCTCTCTCTCTTAAGATATTTTATATCATAATCTAAGATTAAATCAATATATTTTTCAAATAGCCTCTATACTGTAATGTTAATGCAGCATACCCCTTTAAAATAAAAAAAAACATGTGTTAAGCATGATTGCCATTGATGCACTTAATGATCGATATATAATGCAATTCTAACTAACCAATAAGCTCGCACACAGCCGGATGCATATTGTAGGGATTATATTAATACAACAACAAATTAAAGTAACATTATGTTCATTTTTCGTTGTTAAGTTGTATAAAATCAGTAATATATTTCAAGAGAATGACTGTAATAATTATAAAAGACAAACTATACATATAAAAAATGCATTTGCTTTAATATCAAAAAAACATACTACAAAGATGTAAAAAATACTTTGCCGTCTATTTAAATCATGAACGGCATCGATTCATTTCGTTCTAAATTTCACGTTGATTATATATACTTTGCATTAGTAAATATAAAATGAAATACAATTCTGGCAAAATGTTATCGTGAATGGTTTGGATACATAACTTCTTCTTATTCTAAAACAATTAGAATTCATGTCAGGAAATACAAATAAGAAGCAACAGACGCTTGACTATTTAACATGTAATTTTGTTAACACATTATGTATAAACACTTTAACGGAAACAAGGCCATCAGAGCAAAAAATAATACACTTAAGATAGAACAGTGCAATGCAATTAACACATTATTTTGGTCTCACTTAAGCCTTGTACGAATTATTATTATTGACCAATAGATATCAGCATGCAGTCCTTACTTTTACATTTTATAGTCCTGTAGTCGATTGCTCATTTTACAGAAACTGTTTACAATAGAGTTTTATTAATGAAAATGTTTAACATGGAAATTTGATTACAAGTTTTTAAAGTAATTTTGTAGTAGAATCCTATCAAGGACACTGTTTTACATTAAAATATCAAATATCAGACAGTTTACAAAAGTAACCCATCTCACGCACTTGTAAGCATTTGAAAAGTAACACCAACTTGTAATAGTTTTTAATCTGATCCTATGACTGCATGGTTATAGTCGTATACATTTTCAAATAAACTAACCTTCTGCACTAACTAGACAGGAGTCAGCATGTGTGAGTAATTAGGAAGTTTCAATCTGCCTATTAATATCAATTGGCATTTGTTACGTATAAAATAAAAAAGGTTCAAGCGTCATCAAACCTAGAACAGTCTTCTTGCCTTGATGAAATACCTGAAGCATTCAAGTAGTCATACGAGGAAAATGGCGGCAGGAACATTTCATCTACGATAGGCCTGAGTGATTAAATGAAAAGCATTTGAACGATAAACCGTCCATTATTATACTATAATGCAAGTAAAATTATTTCTATTAGCAATATAACATTCTTAGAAAAAATAGAATTAAACTACATTAAGCGTATATTTTTATTTTAACTGTGCTTTGGAACTCGAACCTGCATTATTCTACAACAATGCGCTCCGAGAAAAGATAGCCCGCTATACGGCGAATGAATAACTTTTTGAAAACTTTAGCAGGACATATAAAATCAAAAGCTTTTGCAATAATAAAAATATCGGCTTTTCTTGGCTATATGGGCCTCTATTTTTCATTTTATTTTTTCAAATATAAATTTATGTAACATGCCAGCACTGAATGACTCATTCACCGAATAAATTTCTACCTGTTTTCCTAGCATGTATTGCAATTTTCAAGGTTATGTTTCACGTTAACCAACTTTATGTGATAAACTTATGTTGTGATCAATGTGATCTCTGGATAGATTCAAATATAAGTTGATTTTATTTTAAATTCTTCTTAAACGACAAGGATTGTTAAGAAGACGGTACTGTGAATAAAATGTTGCAACAAAGTCTTAATCGTATGTTATTACTTTAAATGTTGTAAACGTTTCAAATTTTAACGGTCTTCATGTTATAAGAAGTCAGTTATTTTTCACATGTATATAATATTTATAAGATTTAAATGACAGTTTACCAAATTATATACCATTAGCTTATTATCTAGTTATATTTTTATTTTTATTGTTTTGAAATACAGAAATTTGATGAAACCAAACAAAAAGGTCAGTTGAGATTTTTTTTCTAATTTTGATGATTTAATTTACGGTGGCACAAAGGTTACATTTGTGTGTTTTTATTTATCTCGTGGTCACGAGATACTATGTCGTTGCCACGAGTTACTTAGTCGTGGCCACAAGATAGCTAAGTCGTGGCAACGAGATACTATGTCGTACTACTTTGTGTTTTCGATTTTTCGCATTTTCGAGGCAACAAGGCGAAAATATGACAGAAGGAGGGCGAGAATACTACACATTAAATCTGTCGTATATTCGCATTCCATCTGTCGTATTTTCGCTTTTTCGCATTGTTACATTTTCGCATTGTTGCATTTTCGCTTTTTCGCATTGTTACATTTTCGCATTAGAACATTTTCGCTTTTCGCATTGTTATTTTTTCGCATTTTTGCGTTCCGGTTTTACATGCGCATAGATACATCAATCTGAAAATACATAAACGTTATACTTAATGACATGTTTTGTTCCATTAGTTTTTTGTTTCCCTGCGTTAAGTACAGTGAAGTAAGAGAAGCACAGTATAATACAATATGATCTTAATACAATATATCTATTGCGTTTTTGTGAATTTTAATTGTTCTCTTAATGATATTCGTGCAATATGGGGAAGACAGAATGACAATCAAGAGATCTTTGTTTTAAAGACTTGACAACAAGGTATAATGCAATAATGAATAAAAATGATTTTAAATATTATAACATATATTTTAAATGCAGTAGAAGCCACTGAAGAAGGCTGAATGACCGGCAACTATGACGACAAAATGTTTTCATATGTGGTTTTCTTCTTTCTTGTTTTTATTATTGAATTAAACCATCAAACTTTTTTTCAAACTTAATCCAACATGCTCTCTACGTAATCAAATAAAATATGTCTTACAAAACTCTAGTACTAGAATTAACAGACATTATCAAATGTTTTCCTGTGAAAATACACCTCAATCACAGACATATCTATTTTAAGGTGTGTGCGGGCAGTGCTTTTATCATAAATCTCATGTCACACCCGTCCGCAAAATAAACTGACAATCTAACGATGGTTGGAACAAATTACTGTGGAAGCCCTGGAGGGTCACTTTTGAGTTTCGACTTATAGATTTATTTTACTCTTTTATTATGACTTTTGATTTATGACTTTTAATTTTTGACTTATGGATTTTGTTATTGTCCCACATGCTTGCCTCATAATTTCCAAGGAAAATCTGGCAGAATATGAAAACGATTCAGACGATGTAAGTTCATTTTCCTAAGTTTCCTGGAGACTTATTTAAAAATTAAAAAAAAAAACAATATATGTGGGCTCATATGCAAGAATAGAATGTTATTCTCATATAAGCCTTTTTAATTGATTAAGAAAAGAAAATGCTTTGCTTGCATTGCATTGCACTGGGTATCCATTTTTCATTTTGATTTCGGAACAGGGATATATAATCTAAATTTGTCATACAGCGTATGATTCAAATGGGTTCCAGTTTTAAATCAAAATCAGTCTCGCATTGTTGTTTGCTGCAGTTTTAATCAGTTTTCACCCGTAGTTCATTCTCCGACCATCTTCTATTGAATATAGACCAAATTATAGGCCTTACTTTGACAAAGAAATTTGTAGTGAAGAAGTTTCATGAAACATGGTATTTCAAAAAAATCATACAGCTTTGAAACTTCACACACTTGTTTAAAACACGCTCTAAGTAAGAAATCATTGTTATCAAATTATGCCTCTTTTTCGACTTTGAATTTGTGGTTTAAGTTTTTCATAAAAAAATTGTTTCTCATAAACTATTTTAGCGATTCATTTTAAACTTAAGACACATGACCAAGTTTCGTATGAGTGGCTCACAATTTGACATACTTATGCTCATTTTTAAAGCTTAAATGTGTTGACAGAAGGTTTATGAAATATGGTCCCATTAACCAGTTATGATATAATATTGAAACTTTATTCATTTTTTCATCAATAACTTAGGACACCTTCTAAGTACAAAGTATAGTTTATTTGTATATAAACTTTTGTATACAGTCTTGTATTAAGAATTTTTTGTATTTCATTTTGTATATATATGTATTTCATTTCAATTGAGATAACACATACTTTTAATGCTTTCAATTTAAATACTAGTAAAGCTACCTTTAGGAATAAAGGACGTGCTGTCGAATGGTTTCAACTACAAAGCAGTTGCAAGAGCATCAGCAATACATATTTGTCAAGTCAAGTTTTCGGAGCCAGTTTAGAAGACTAAGAGGTTTTATTGCAAAACAGCGTTCGTTCCGAGTGGAAAGTAGTACAGTTTAGCAAATGCAAAATGTCCAAACACTGTTGATTTGGTTTTCTTCGTTATTGTCTTTGGAAATATTCAGACATTTTCGGAATACGAGTGTTCACACTTGTTTCAGACGCTCAATAATTTTCAAGTTTTAACCCCACAACTTATTGTGGACGCTTTATTGGAAACACGCATTGTCACGTCCCGCCACGTTTATTTTATACTGTCCATATCTCTAATATGGTATAAAATTTGTATCGATAGACAGGTCATAGTGAGACAGAGAAAAGTGTGAACAATCATGAATCTTAATTTTGGCTTTCATAATTTTCAGTATTTGCCAATTGTAAATTTCCATACTTATATGAAAGATATCGAAATCAAACTTTGCATGTTCATATAGCTTGGCGAGGCAGAAAGAAATATACTAGTACTTTTTGCTTTCGTAGCTATCATAATTTTAGGAAGTCCCATTTGTTCTTGCTTTTTTTTTCGCTTGTTTTTTTTTTCTTTTTTTTTCATAATTAGATTTTGATAAGCTCATAATTATCTCAAAAACTGTTGAAGGCATCAACTTGAATTAACTGGCAGAGACAGAGTGCATTGTGTTGTTAACAAAACTTTTGATTATAATATTTAATCGTTCTCCTAAGCTAAACATTTCCTTTTTCGACATGCTGTGGGTTGGGGGTAAGTTTATAACGAAAGACTTTGAGATTTCCATTACATATAAAATCGGTGATTCTTCGAAAAAAAAAACTTGTGGACGTTATTTAATATATACATTATACAATGTATACTGTTTCTTAAAGTTAACAAGGAAATCTTTGGCTAGACACTGTGTTTGTTTTTTCTTTCATTTGAACATTTAGAAATGAAGAAATAAGCTCTGACAATGATTTTAAAAAATCTTGACTTCAATAATAATTCAGACACTCTAGCATTGCTAATTTACCTAATTTATCTTCTGTTTTCAAAAGCTTCGATAGAATACTCGTGATGTTCTTAGTTTTTCATCAGTAACCTATCAACAATGTGTTGTTTTGTAGAAATATTGCATGTATATATGTGACGTAAGTACTTGAAGTTTTTCTTGATGGCAGTGTTTGTTAATACTGTTCCTTAGTGTTAGCTTTTAAGTGAGGCATATGTGCTGTTTTAGAGAAAAAAATGCTTACCTCTGTATTTCTTATCTCGTTTTTTTTTTTTAATTTAATATAATGAAGCTCAAATGCAGTTTGTTTTGCATATCTAATACATTTGTTTTCTTATAAGACAACAATTTTGTTAAACAAAATAAAGCACTGTTGTAGAATTAAAAAATTCGTTGTTTTTTGTTTAAACGCAATTATTCCAAAAAATTATTGATAGCTCAGCCAACCTGCCACGGTCTAGACCGTGAGGTTAAAACCTTTGGTAGTGTGGTCTCCCGGTAGAGGTATATTTAGATAGTCTGTTGAGGGAGTTGTCTGGTTTCACACAGTTTACTTCTATAGTGATTGCTTTTCTATTTTTACTTTGCTCATTTTAACCTCTTACTTATAATTTAATGGAACACTATCTCTACATTGATAAATAAATTCTCTGTAACATTTAAATACTGTTTATTCCGGTAGTAAAGTGCAAGTTTTTTTGGGTTATAACAAAGTTACAATAACACAATAATAAATTGTCAACAAATGAGGACAATGTATTTTTATCATTCAGGACCAGATTTAATATGATAATGTAAATAAGTACAAGTTTGAAGTAGAAATCATCAAGAGTTTTCAAGTCATATTTGTGTCAAAACCGTTTTCTAAATTTTATTTTATACCTATAAATTTTCTCCCAACGGATAGAAAATTCCGTATTATGTTAGTGACAAATACAGAACCATATATGGAAATGCCGGATTATTTTTTGACGTTGGTTCCGATCTTAGCTGTGTCTAACGTAAGCATTAGGAAACGTGAACCAAAATTATAAGAGGCGTCGCCGGTTTTGCATAAATTACGTATTCATCCGTCAGTCATAAATTCATTTTTCATTTTCTGAAATTTCTTATAGAAGTGTAGTATATGAAAATCATTTTTACTAAAAAAAAAAACTTGAAACTTTTTATTTAATTAAATGCCCGTTTCTATTTAACAATACTCAACGGCGTTGTACAGTTCATATAAATAATAAGAATAAAATTGTGAATGAATAAGAATATGTGGATCAACATCAAATGAAATAAAAGCTTTTACATACAATTCCAATTAACATATTTTCAAAAAATTGCAGAGGCCATAAAATGATAAAACTGATTGATATACATGTAGCATGAGATAAGATTATTTATATACATGTAACTTGATTACAAATAGATTAAAAAGAATAAAACATTCATCACACTGTCAGTCATCAGTTATACATTACTTATGTTTATCTCATTTCAGATTTTAGAATAGTGATTCAAAGTTTCTGAAAAAAATTGTTTTAAGATTTCTCTTAAATACATCAATATTCTTAGATTGTTTCAACTCTAATGGTAGCGGATTCCACAATTTTGGACCAATAGTTCCGAAACTTCTGTCACTAATTGTGTTTCTTTTATTGAATGGAATAACGTAGCAGTTCTCAGAGGTTTTAGCTGAACGTAGTCAGGTATTTGGTACTTGTTTGGTTATGAGTTCAGAAAGGTATTTTGGAGCATGACCGATGGAACAATTGTATACAAAAGTCAAAATTTTATATTCGATTCTAGATTTGATGGGCAGCCAGTGAAGGTCTAAAAATGCTTGCCTTGGACTGTCAAATTTCTTTCGTTGCAGAACTAACTTAGCGCACGTGTTTTGAATACGTTGCATTTTTTTCAATTCAAAATCGGATACACCATAAAGAATGACATTGCAAGAATCCAAGTGTGACATTACGAGTGCTATAACTAGTATTTCAGCTGCTTCTTTGGTGAGATATTTTCGGAAACGTTTTATTTTAAGATAGTTTAACATTGCAGTACGGCACTTTCGTTTGACATGTTCCTTGAAATTTAGTGTTTGGTCTAGAAATGCGACTAAATATCTAATGGACTCCTCGGAGTTGATCTTATCTCCGTTAATACAAATGGATTTTAGGTGACACTTTTCGAGTTCTTGAGCACTTCCAAATGTTATGAATTCTGTTTTCGATGAGTTCATTTTGAGTTTATTAGCGTTCATCCAGTTGTTGATATCAATCGCACCATTTTTTAATTCAGCGATTGCAGAAATTTCATATTTTTTTCAGTCGGTTTAAAACGTTTGGTTGCAGTATGGTCATTAGCGAATCCATACACCGAAAAGGTAAAATTATTTTGTAGAAGCTTTCTGAGGCTATGCATTTTGCTACTTGCAACGTTTGAAAATTGATATCTCACTTGACCTTCGGTGTCGCGAGATATCAATTTTCCACCGCTGCTCGTAGCAAAATACAAAGCCTTAAAAAAAGCTACTACTACATAATATTCCGTATATATCTCCTTTAATTTAATGTATTATAATGCCTAACGCTTGTACCCTCTTTAATAGTGAACACGGAAAAATAGCGTACCAGTCAACCGTGACTAAATTCAACAAAGAATTAAATAAACTATTTCCAGATGTAAAATGTTAATAAAGCTACACATCTAGAAATAGCTTAGAACTGTTTAATCTGAATAATAAAATCGTTATTTATTAAGAATAGTTAATTTACTTTAATACTTAATGCTGCAGACGGCACTTATAAAGGAATGTCCCGAATTAAAACTTCTTTACGTATGATTTCACTTAAACATTAACCTTTAATCTAGCAGACCACGTGATCTATTGATACCAGCAATTTTAATGTGGTTTGTTATTTTTCCAATTATTATCAATGATATGCTTATTTGGAATTGTCGTGCTTTTTTATTAAAAGTCGACTATAAAAAAACTATCTATAAAAGGTATCATTTTATCGGATCTTAAATATTCTCTTCATGTTGAAATTTTACTTAAAAGAAATAGTGGATACAATTTAGACAGTCATTTTTACCATCTTGAATCATTTTAGTTAGGAAATGTTAGAAAATCCGTATTTATAATAGATTTGAAATGATGTTTCGTGTCGAACATTTCTATACGCTGTCGTGACATTCTGTTATTTGATTGGACGATGTATCAACTAGAAGAATAAATGCCCGTTTCCGATTATGCTTAATCAGAGTTATAAGATTCTCGGTCGGAGACATTATTACCATTTGCTTACCCAAGTTCGGAGAATAAATATCAATTAAGATAAGGATTTTCATACTTGATAAACATAACAGTACTTTTAGAAAATTGTGAATACATTTAAAATTGAAGAATGACAAGGCTACAAGAATATATACTGTATTTAACAATTTTACTGGCGATAAAATGTATCAGAGAATCTAAGGCAAGTGTAAACGAAAGATCTGCTCAAGAAGAAAGCGTTGAGGACTTTAAAAAACTTTGTCCTTATACAAATCTTTGCTTTGATAAAGCGCAGAAAAACTTATCGCGTCGTTACAGTTTCTTAGAGTATCCCTGCTGTGGGTTATGTACGTGTGAGGAAAATTGCGGAAACAACTGTTGCCCAGATAAACCAGAACGATTTTTGGATAAATTAGAAGTTGAAAAATTGAAAAATGCGCATGAACAATGTGTTTACGCTCAATTTCGACCTTATAGTAAAACAGCGTTAAATGGGAAATCGTATAAGATGGTCAGCAACTGTCCGGCAAATTACATAGATCATGATGTTACTTCTAAATGTTTAAGAGAGTATCATGATTTTGATTTTGAAAAAGGTGATTTTAAAACACTTATGCCCGTTTCTTCAAATTTATCAAATGTGACATTTAAAAACATTTTCTGCGCAATTTGTAATGCAGCTTCACGCTATGATCTGACTTTTTGGGATACTAATGTCGAATGCGAGAAAAAAAAGAAGTTTTCGCTTTTACATGTGTCTGAAGTTATGCTGAAACTTTCGGAGGAACCTTTTTGTCAAGTTATGTTTGTACCTTCACCTTCCACGCCATGGAACGCTGTGAGCATATGCGAAGATGAAATAGACAGATGCAATGTGACAAGTACATGGAAAACTTATGACCCTAACATAGAATCAGCATGCCATTCATACTCATCAATTTATGATAATTTCAAAAACATACACTGTTTCTTATGTAATGGGCATAGCATAAATGATATCAATGATATATGCATGATGGGACAGGTGCAAGGCTTAGGCAGCTCATTTGTAGCTCTGCTTGACTTTAGTAATTTAGAACGTTCAACAGAATCAGGCAGTATAGGTATCACAAAATGTTCGTCAAGCTCACGATATGATCCATACAAGGTAAACTAATGTTTTAACTTCTCCTTTATTTGTTTTCAACTTTTTCGAATTATCTGCATCTATATCTTAACTAATTTAAAGTGAAAAAAATAGTAAATAAAGGCTCAAAATGAATCAAATTTATCAATTTATTATCATATTTGATTAAAAAAAGGTGAGATTTTGTCAAATTAATAATTTCAGAAGAAATGCAGGTCTTTATCATGCTCAGAGGGAATGCATTTGTTAAAGGACACGTGTTCACCAGTTTACAAGAAAATCGATTATTCTTTACATGGTGTGGTACTTGGACTACGTTTTAAACTTTTGCCTTCCCACATTGCAAAATATAGCAAGAGGAATAACTTGCTGTCAATTGAGATGACTATGTACGATGATATATCATCAAAATTGAATATCATGCTCACCACAATTGGTTCTGCAGACATATGTTCATTTAATACTTACGTGAAATTGAACTGCACTCTGGAGGATACGATTTCGTTAATGCATAGATTTAATTTATCAAATTGTCTACCTTTCGTCTCCTACATAGCCGTTATTGTTGACATACGTTTCAATGGTTTAAAAAATAGTTCTGCGACTTTAGAGGAAATGGAGAAGATTTTCGCTACAAGTAATCATTATGCACAATATACGATTCAACACTCTATAGACGATATAGAAATGCCTCCATATTCTAGGAACTACACCCTGAAAGAAGAATTAATCACAAAGTTAAACGAGCTTATTCTCGACTCACTGCAACATGAACTGATAATTAACGGGCAAACTGAAAATGGATTAGGCTTTTTGACTTTTCCATTTACACCTTTGTCGCCGGAACCAAAATGTCAACCAGATTTTTTAGTTCAACCCAAGCCATTCTGTCCTCGCATCAAACTAAGTAATGAAGAATTTAAAATAGATTTATCAAACAAGAAAGTAAGTTTTCTTGAACATGAAGTATCATCAGGGAACCCAACACCTGATATAACATTTTCAAATATTTTGTCTTCAGATCAAAATGGAAGATTTTATGTATGTGGCGATGAGTACTTTTCACAATTACCATCAGTTGATGCTGTTGTCAGTAGCCGTTATGACGAGCTTGTCGTATTGACCATAATTTGTCTCGTATTGTCTATCATATCTCTCGTATTTACCTTTATTATCTATTGTGTACTTCCAAGATTAAGGACAGTGCCAGGATTGAATAACATGGCTCTCATTTTTCATCTTTTCTTCGCCCATACTTTGGCATTAACAATATCTGTAACACGCATTAAACTTCCTTGGCTTTGTTCAACAGTTGGAATTCTCCTACATTATAATCTTTTGTCCAGTTTCTTTTGGATGTTCGTTTCTACTTTTCACATGATGAATGCTTTTGGTAAGATAAAAGAAAAATCTGTCTCTCAAGACACAATGAAAAAATTTTGTTACCATATAATCTTTACAGAGTCTCTGTCAGCCATTTTGGTAATTTCTTATATAGTAGTTACGATCACAACAAACCAGGATTCTGAAGGTTTTGGCTATGGTGGTTCAAACTGTTACATTCAAGGGCCCAATATGATACTTTATTTTGTTGCTATTCCTCTCGGGCTTATTATCACGGCTAACCTTGGTATGTTTAGTTATGTTGTATGGAGTGTGTCTCGAATTCCTGACATTGCACAAAATAGCAGTAATGAACGCCAAAATTTACTGATATTCGCAAAACTGTCAACTTTAACAGCCATCACATGGCTTTTTGGATTCTTATATCAGTTCACTAATGTTCTCCTGTTTGCATATTTCTACATAGTCTTTAATGCCGGACAAGGTGTGTTTATAATGATTTCTTTCGTAAACAAACGCACATTAGACATGTTTCGTTCTAAAATTTATACAAACACAAATGGGAATGTGGAAAGCTCTGCGCAGTCAACGAAATTAACGACAGTCAGTAGAAAATTTGAAATTAAATAAGTTAATCAGAAAAACCTTAAACAACAAAACCTGACGAATGCATAATATAACATCTATAAGCATAAAACCAGAATACAGACATCGTCATCAATGATAAATTAGATTCTTAGGGGTTTAGTTTTGTCGTGACAATGCTGAATGTTGTTTGTTTAAATATATTGATAAAATCAGCTATAACTCGCAATTCACAAAGTAATTAGCAGTAATGTATTAACGTCAGAAATCTCTGCAATTTCAATTGTCGACTTTGTGTGATTCAAATGATGAATATGATAAAAAATAACGTCGTATATCAGTATCAGATTTTTCATTAAATTTGTGTAATCATATTTATTTCATGCTTTCCAGTGTTTTACTGATAAATATCAGATGATTATATTATAAAATATAATTTTCACTGAAGCCGGACTAGATCTGAATGCCGATGAAAAGAATATCATAACTAAGTGGAATAAAATGCAAAAATAAATGCCGTCATACGTAAAATTCGCTTCTTTAGGAAAAGAAAGTTGATGTCATCATGCATCATGTTTAAAATGTAATAAAATTAGAGAAATTTGACAGAACTATATTTCAAAATTGGCAATGTGACTGTATGATGTGATTACGTAATACAGGAGAAGGCACGACATTAGGATGCAAAATCAGTAAAAAGAACTTAAAATCACTTAAAAAGCATGAAATAAAAAGAAAATTTATATGTTTTACATACAAGATAAAATATATTTCATTCGCGAACACCAGCTATTATATTTTCACTCGTGGCTATGCCACACTTGAAAATATTGCATCTGGTGTTCAATCAGTGAAATATATTACGATCTTACATGCAAAACAAACAATTATCCTCTATATCTCGTTGATAGCACTGTTTTAAAGTATACCGATTGCATCGCTTGTTTATCTTCTGATTTGTTTTAAATAAAAGTGAAATATAAAGTAAGGCTTGTACTACCACTACACGGTTGCAGTACGTGAATACTGTTTGTACTTATCGGAAGAATTTCATCAGTTAAGGAATGTGTCTATTTACCAAGTTTTTATTCCAATAAGTTATAATTATAAAAAGAGCAGTGCATGCAGTGTTTACGCTCGTCTATAAAGAGAGACCGGTATCACTGACTTATTTATTATTATTATAACTTTTAAACAGGCATAACTTCTAAAAGTATTGCTTTCAGTTAATGCACCTTGTCTTACAACTGTGCCTTGTCAAGATTAACAAGTATTCCACTTTGCTTATGGATTTTTGTATTGTTTTGTTATTATAGTGCTTAATATGAAATTTGACAAAAATTCTATCTTTAAACGAGTATAACTCCAAAAACATAGCTTTCAGAATAGTGCACTTTATTTCACAACTGCACCTTATGATATGCAAGTATTCATTGTTTCGAAGCTTGTATCATAATTATTTTTTAATAATGGGTTACATTTATATTTTTGCACGACATCAACAACGCGCTGCGATCATATTAGCTTAAATTTTTCTTCGGAACAGACGGGATAAAAATGACTGACATTTATTAACTTTTTCATTTGTATGGCTACTAAAGTGGTAGTTAATGATCAATAACAGAACATTCGAGCATAATTATTCTCTAAACAGTAAATATTGAAATGCTTAAGGCTCGTATGTCAATCTGCCATGTTTTCATGAGCACATTTACCTCAGAAACACATATTTTTTCTGTTTTTAGAAAGCAATAGTAAACATGAGTTTTCATATTTAATAATGTTCAAAAAATGGTTTTAGTGTCCAACTTTATTTGTCATCCAATGAAAACACTGTATTTGTTCAAAATAATGAGTGTTAATTTTCATAGAAGAACAAAAGTCGATACTATATGAAATTTTGTTCATAGTCACCTTCTACTTTTCATAGTGCTTTATAGAATTGAGTTTGTAACAATATTCATTTCCATAGATTTCCACATGCGCTTTCGTCGGCCACTTTTGAATATCAGTAAAAATGACGTCAAAAGGTCTACCTACATGAATTTTGCATTCATCGATAAAGGATAATTCGTACATGCAGTTCAGATTAAAATATCCACAGATACTGTATGTTTAAATATAAAATTTAAACCCACCATTCAGGTAATTGATTAATAAAGCGCGCTGGTAGTGACGTAATTAAGTGAATATTAATGAGGCCAAATAAAGTTTGACACTTAATATGTTAGTATTCACCCGTAGCTGTTCTACAGAAATTAGAAACATTCTTCGCTCGCTATCGCTCCCGTCGAATTTTCTAAATTTTGTAGAACAGCACAGATGAACAATAACATACGCTTAGATCATGTTAGAGACTTATTGACTGAAATAGTAGGGCTGAATATAAAGTTATTTTAATAAAAATAGCAAAATGTAAAAAATTAATTTTTGACTTCCATACAAAATACTAAATCTCACTATAAACCAGAAGGCAACATAGGCAAATCATTACTGTAATAAATGGCAAATAAATAGAGTTTTGTAAACTATAACAGGACATCATTTATAAAAATATTTTGAGAAATAAACAAAAGCATTTCTGGGGCAAAATGGGTATTTAAGTGACCAATCAGCACTCCTACTGCTCTATTTTCGTTCATCCATTTCTTCTTTGCTTTCTTAAATATCAATTTTTCTTGTCAATATTAGCTGGTAGCATTTTTTTACTATTTTGTTTTCTATCTGCTTATCGCCAAATACCTCTTTTCTTTAAAATTGTCTTCGGTATATGTTCAACTAAATGAACTTTGTGCATGTTAATTACAAGAACTGTATGAAAGTAAACTGTTTAAACTGGGACAGGACACTCATAAGCTTTCATAGCTTTCTGCCGATTCCAAAATGTGTAAATATAATTCATCATAATGTAGATATACCGAATAAAAAAGTATGTTTAAACCAACAGCATGGAGACCTATATATTTGTAATTGTTCATTTGATTGTACTAACAATAATAAATAAATATCATAGACAAGAGTTAAGCGCTAAAAGTTGGATTCAATGACCCCAAACGACTAGAAAAGTACAACAACACTGAGAAACTTTTAACTATATGACATTTCTAAAATATTGTCAAAAAAAAAATCTCATCTTATCCTTATTAACTTTAAATTATATTAATTCATTAATTATATCATTGTTATATATGTTATAACTTTTGCTGTTTAATTCATACTGACAATATAATTATTACTGTCAAATATACATATACAATTTGTATTGAATAAAAAATGTTTGTGCAGCTCTATAGTTAGTTTTCTTTATATGTTCTATATAATTCTTTAGATAAACATTATATATCTATTTTACAAGTTTACAGATAATTTAAGTAATTTCAAAGAAATAAAAATCAATTTGAATGACCGTCCAACACAGAAAATTGGAATGTTTGCATGAACAGTCGGTAGTCCTTGGTGATATGTTGGTAACCCCTTCAAGAGAATGCCAATGTCACCTAAAGCTGATATGTACATGCAATTTATTCAATGGCACATGTGATTCATTGAACCAGACGGAGAAAACTTTGAGTTTGAGTAAAAAAGTAAACTTCTCTGCAACACGACGTTAATAACAAAATACGTACTGACTCCTTTGAAGTCTTATATACTCGGTTGAAATGCCCCGGGTTCATTGGTGATGAATTTCATTGAAACAGTGTAAAGTTATTGATATTATTTAGTTAATTTATAACATACTCGTAATAATACATATACGAGTTGCGCTTGGTAGAGTTGTGACAATTTTGATTTATGTGTAGTTTTCTAAGAATTTTTATTTCATTCAAATTTTGTCTAACAATATGCTAGAAATATATGCGTATACGATAACACTAGTAGCAAGTCTTCGTTAATATTTATCACCCCTTGTTATCAAGTATTAGTTGTTTATTTTTCAAATAACGTTATAAATCTAACATTTAAATTTCAGTAGTTCAATAATGTTTCGCTATCATCATCTCCGGGATGCTTTAAAATTCATAACAACTTCGGCACGGTCAAAATATCTTAATAAATATTATGTTGTATTATTGTATTGTATTACCCATAATTAAGCAACGGTGAATTTTTTCAGGATATCTCATCAAACAAATATTCAAGAGAAACCGTACAATATGGGTATTTTGAAGGCTATCGAAAAATGAATGGCAGGTTTTTAAGAACAATGATTATCGTATCATAGTTCATATGACTATAAATGGTGATTACTTTCTTGCAATACATTTTTTACACACAAAAATTGAGGTCGTGTGCTAAGAATGACATGGGATACTGCCTAATTGCAAGGATTGTCTAAATAATGCACTGTTTTCATGATTTGTGATAAAATTTGTGGCTTAAACTGTACCTAGGAAAATTAACTGTAATTTTTTAGAGCGATACAAATCTAAATGGATTGAGGCCTTTTGTGCAAAATAAATATTTGTATGCCCTCCGTCGTATGCTTCGAAATATAAATTATTGTTTTTTGGTTTGTCTGCCGTTCTGTCTGTCTTAAATATTTAAATTTGCTCATTAGATTAAAGTAGAGAAAAACGACCCAAACAACAAATTGTAAATGTTGAGGCACGGTTTGATTAAGTCTGTTCATGGGCAGTACTGGAAAGTGCAAGTTAACGTCCACGCCCCGATCACCACCCTAAGCAGAATTTAACATTTAAACACGAAAATGGTGAAATTTTGATTTTAGAAACATCCGCAGGATAATCCCTACGTTGGTTATCAAGGAACCTTCAATTCTAAAAAATGACCTTAAACTTTCATATTTGCTTGTACCTCAACGAGGTCTATCACCCCCACCTTTTTTAATGTCGGTGATTAAGATCGATGTGACATTTCTCCCAATACTTTAACAAAGCATCATCGGGGACATGTGTAATCTTACAGTGACATCTCTTTTTTCAAGATTTCAGGATTACAAATTTTTATTACTTTTATTATTCAATCAATGCACAATACATGTCAAAATATGATTGGAACAAATCTTAAATCTTAACTCATTAAAATGACTACTCTTTCATTTTTCAAAACCACACGTCGAGACCTCACTATACATGATGATATTTTTACGTAAATTTATCGGTTACCCATTTTCAGTTATACAGCTATTACTAATGTCTTTAATATTAAATTACGTGAACAGGATAACTGGTCATTAAAAAGTGTCAACGCTTTTGATTTTGCATACCAGATAATTTGTAAATATCACTTTTCTAATATTGAATATTGATTCATTAATTTCTATTATTACTTCCATTTGTTTGAGATTATAAAAATGGAAGGTGTTGTTTGATTTTATCAACCTTGCAATTGTATACTTATTATACAGTTAGTATATGCATTTTATACAGCAACCAATCTTTGCTACGGGTGGTGAACATGTAAAGAAAATAACGGAAAATATTGTTGCCCGGTTAAATCAGGGCCCTTTCGGCTCAAAAAAAAATAAAAAAAATGCTGTGAATAATGAGTTAATGCTCAGCTGCGACCTTAAAATATAACAGCATTAAATAGGGAATGGTATAAAAAACGATTTCAGCAAGTGTCAAACAAGCAACGGCTGCTAAAAGTTTACGAGAATACCAACAGTTATGTAAATGGTGATATAAAAAATACTTGCGTTTATTCAATAATATTAAAAGTGACCTTTTATCATTATTTTCTGCGTTATTTGTAATGAAGCTTCACACCCTTATCTGAATTTTTGGGACACAAAAGTCAAGTGCGAGAAAAGAAGTTAGCTAGAATTATGATATTTGTCTGAAATTATGACAAAAATTCTGAGGATCTTATTGTCAAGTTATCTTTGTACCTTCAATTTCAACACCACGTAACTCTGCAAGCATGCATGGAGGTGTAATAGACCGATGTAATGTAACAAGTACATGAAAAAGTACTATACTTTAATTGAATCAGCATGTCATTCATAATCATCAGTGTAAAATATAGAAAATAAGAATCCCTAAAGAAAGCCAACACGACACAATTGAAAATGTTGCAGGCTCGGTTTGATTGAGCCTTTTCATGGACGGTACTGGAAAGTGCAAGTTACCGTCCACGCCCCCTAGCACGGTAAGAAGTTCATTTCAAAAACATACACAGTTGTATTGTTGAAATGGTCATAACATAAATGATATCAATGAAAAAAATGCGTAGACAGAGGGGAGTCAAGCGATCGTGTCTCATTTGTAGCCCTGCTTTACTTCAATAATTTGGAACGTTCATCAAAGGAATCAGGCTGTATACATACGACGAAATGTTTATCTTATTTACGATATGATCCATACAGGTAAAAAAACGAGTAATCTTTCTTCTTTTATATCTGTTTCCAACATTTTTAGTTGTCGGCATTTATATTGTTTGATTTCATTAAACTGTCAATTGCATACCTATTACACGGTCAATGCACACAATATATAAATCTTCGATAAATGATCAGTAAACTTCGTGAGATGTACTCAGTAAGATTGAATTAAAATCAATCTGTTCTATGAAATAGAAATACTGACCGTTATAGCGCTGTAACAGCGCACTTTGGGGTCAAACGCACTTTGGGGTTCGACCCAAAGTGCGGTAAACTTCACAGCGCACTTTTGGGTCAAACGCACTTTGGGGTCAAAATCAAGAAATTGACCCCAAAGAGCGTTGATATGCTACATATAAACGCACTTTGGGTTTCAGAGTTCTGTAGATGGCAACTGAGTTCTGCTTAAATTCTGAGTACTGACATACTTTCGATCTGCGACCCTGAAATATTTGAGGTTGAGTTTAAGATGACGGTTGATACATATATATAGCAGTTAAAAATATATATATGTTTGATGTTTAAGTAAGTGTTTTATTCATTTTACCACTTTAAATATCTATTGTGGCTATATAACAAATTACTATAGTACTTAACTTACAAATTCGAACAATATCCTGACAGACATTTAGTAGATAACTTTTGATGCCATATTGAACCCCATATTAAATATGATCGGGGAGGGGGGTGTAATAAAAATAATATCATCTCAGTGCATTTAATTTCTACCGAAATGACTTTTAACAAGTAAGTAACAAGTAAAACTAACAAAAATTGAATAAAGTTACGTGACAGTTACGTCAATCTTTTGCACATCAGTTAATGCCTTTCAGTAAATTTTGGTTTTCATCCCTTAAACCTTCATGATTTTTACGTTTGTCAGGTACCAGTCATGTTATTTTATGTAAGGAACTGCTACTATAAATAAATTTAAAGTTTTCTTAAATATACTTTAATATTTCCGCAACGACATACTTTAATTTGTGGCCATTTTCGACGCCGTCCTGAGATTGCAAAATAAACTGAAATGTTAACGTTAATTTACAGCACAGGGCAGTTTATACTGTGAATCAAAATAAACTTACATGTTATTTTGGGTAATAAAAACGTGTCTGTTTGATGAACCACCTAAAACCGCTGCCATTTTGAAATGAGACGAGATATTTTTTATTCCGAAAATTACAAAATATACGTGATTGAAAATAATTCGTGCCATAATTGGATTTGAATTCAATTTAAATGATTATAAACTTATGATCTTGTTAAGCATGGTGAATTCTAATAATATTGCATCCATCTTGGAAGCGATCTTAAATGATTTATTTTTCCAGTATTAGTACGTAGTGGCAGCTTGGCACAGCCTGAATTCTTTTCAATGCAAGTCTTTTTTTCTACAACATAGAAAAACTATAATTAATCAAGAAACGTTACCTCCGTTTAATATAACTAGAAATAGATAGAGTAATTCCATATTTTAATGGGTCATGAAAAGAATCATATCGTATAACGGACTAGATTTTAATTAGATTGAAATATGTATGACATACAATTTCTACAATTATCGCTAGTTCATGGATATGTTATCTTATGTATCAGTACACACAATACACAACAAGCATATCAATATATCTCATAACTTTCAAGCAAATATCCTATGGGACAATTAATTGAATATAACTATATAATATAAACATAATTATAATGAATTGTAGCCATTAGATATAACAAATCAAAATAATCAATCGTTTGCTATTGTTAGCCAACTTAATACATTTAGCCTACTTCGTTTTACGATTGGCATCAACTACAAGATATTATTTTAGAAAATCACTATAATTCGTTCTTATTGATTGATTTTATGACCCCAAAGTGCGGTCGTTTGTCTGATGTCAAAAAAAGCATATGTACCTGTATAACGCACTTTGGGGTCAAACTTTGACACCAAAGTGCGTAACGCACTTTGGAGTTGGACACCAAAGTACGTAACGCACTTTTGGGTTGGACCCCAAAAGTGCGTTTGACCCGCAAAGTGCGGTGTTACAGCTGTATAAGCGCAATAGGGTAAACTACCGCTTTATAACTTCAAAATGTCCCACCTGTTGTATGATTTATGTATATTTTCTTCATTATTGAAGGTATGATCGTTTTTTTTTCTTTGTTTTTTTAAGTTGTTCTTTTTGTGTTTTTTTATATGTTTTGCTCTTATTCTGGCAAAGACTATACGCTTTTAAACAGCATGGTTTAAAGGTTTAGATGTTATATTTCCAATCCTTCAGATCGTTCAGCACGACATTATTATTGTGCTTCTGGTATAGCTCATTCTTTCGGCTATTTTCTTGTTGGGTGGTTCCAGTATTCCCCACTTGAATACTGTTGGATCACCCTTTGGATATGTGGCCTGCTTTATAAATTTGTCTTTTGACGTCTTATCTGTGATATGCAGGCTTCATAACTTCTGATCCCCTTTCAAAATTCATTTTTCTTTAGTTCCGCCCATTGTTGTCTCGTTTAGGGCACACGCATAGTTTTACTCCGGGACCATATGCCGCTTTTATAGAATGGCACTGACGTGTCACATTGAAGGTTCCATGATAACCGCCACATCTGCGAATGTTTCAAAATTCAAAATTGAACTAGTTCATGTTAAATGTTGAATTCTGCTTAAGTCGGTGCTAGGGGGCGTGGACAGTAGTTTGCATTTGACAGTACCGTCCATAAACAGGCTCAATCAAACCGAGCCTGCAATATTTTTAATTTTGCCGTGTTGGGGTTTCTTTGGAGATTCTTATTTTCTCTTTTTTAAGAATTAAAATTTAAATAAAAAAATGTCACTTCAATGCCATAAAATTCAAAACAAAACAGACAAATCTGTGTTTCTAGGTTGTTCCATATCCGTTTAGACTATTTTGCATGCCATAATCATTACAGCATACTTCAAAAATAAAGAAAGAATGGATCTAAAAACAATGGCAAAAGTATGGATCGAACAATAGTCCTCTAATATATGAGGTATTCACTCAACTGACTGTGCTATTGTGGATATAACCAGAACATAAACATTCAGATAGTGTGCCTTTTAAAACATTAGTCATATTCTCCAAATTAATTTTCGTAATCTATACGGACAGAACCGAAGTGGTATCGAATATTTAGATGAGTGTTATAATGTATTCATAATTGACAGGTCAATAAAATCAGACTATAAGGGTATGTTGAAATGTGTCAGCTATGTTTGAAACTGTCAATGATAAACAAAGAATAATTTCAGAAGAAATGTAGTCTCTATCATGCCCCGGTTAAAGGGCACGTGTTCACCAATAACAAGGGAGTAAAATATTCTCTGCATTCTTGTGCGGTATTTAGACCATGTTTTAAAATTTAAAAGTCAATCAGCAAAGGAAAGCACGATAAAAAAATGTGGGAACAGTTGCGATGAATATGTTCGTGGATATCAAAACTGAATGCTATGCTCACAGCATGTACTCAATTAACCAATGAAAACGACAGTTAGTGGAACTGATAAATTTGTATGTATATTCACACCAATGATATTGTAACTCCATTATAAAATGAAAAATGATTTTGGAAACACTTTAATCGACACTATTTATTTTGCCTATGTATGAAAGTTTTCTTTTTGACAAAATATAGCGCATGCCGTTGCAACTGTACATGTTGAATAGCCTAAAATACTGTATAAAACGTTCCTTAAATAACTCAAAATACTTAAGTCCTATTTTATTTCATAATAAATGTTTTTATCTGTAACGTTTTTGTTCTCAGTTTGTTTTAAAATTTTAAAGTTCTTTATTATATGTTACGTTTGATAATTGAGGAAACAAATTGATTCTATGTGTTATCGTTGTTTCTGACGAAGTCGTGATTTGAGATAATGTTTGGCGGGATTTTTTGTTAGCTTTGGTCCAAGTTCCCGGGCATTTTAACATACTTCTGAAGCATAATTTAGACTTAGTCATCAGTGATTAATTAGGTCCTACAGGATTGGTTGTTGTCGTGTCTGTCCTGAATATTTATCACTTTACTTTCTTTTATTATGTTTCGTAATACATGAGCATAAATGTATTATCTTCGAAAATCTGCGATAATTATTGGAAACAATGGCAATGTTTATTATCTAATGCACTTAGATGGCTGGCCAACTAAAATAAGTCTTTCGGATGAGATTCTGTGTGCTATCGTTGCTTTTGGCGAGCATGTATAAAAGTCGGAAGCAGATTTATCTTTAAAAATATTAATTGATAACAGTTTAATACAGTTCTCAGAAATAAAATCGTAGGCATAAATCTTGATGATGATGAATCATCATTCGTTTCTAATATCCCTCAGTGTGAAAATTGCACACAAATCTATTAACAATGAAAACACAAGATCGCTCACTGACGCCCGCAATTAATCGTACAAACAGCACATTGTCTGCTTTTACTTTTCAACAGGCTATAACTGACCGAACAATTTAAACTTGAAATAAACTGAAGTTTTTTTCCCCTTACTCTACTTTCCTAAGGAAGCAAACTTGACTTTGCAATAAAGCATATGGACAAGTCGGATTTGACGGGGGAGAACTATGTTATAACAGAAATCGAAGATATTATTAAAAAAAGCAAGAATGACATTTATATTATATTTGAGATAAAATGTATGTTAAGGAATAACATATTTGCCATTTTGTTACTAAACTTTGTTTTCTTTGTTCAATGATCACACACATCCTGTTTACAAGTTACCGTACCCTTAAACTCAAAGTCAAACTTTTCAATATCAAGATGTCTGCCAATACATTCTGAATGCTTTGGACTTCTAAATGAATTAATATATTGTCATGTCTTAGTTGAAAAGGAAAGATAAGATATGCTAAACTGTCGTATAACTTTACACTATATACATTTAAATGTACATTTCCTTCACTCAATTAATTATTAACACCCAATAACGGGTTTATTAATTCGCTGCTGCACACCAATAATTGATTTATCACGTTCTCTATAGACGACATTGTTCTGCCTTCTATATTAGTGCACATTATGAATCATTGAGGCCCAGCATATTCAAAGGGTCGAAAGTATGGCAATTGGTAGGTCTGGTGCTTTTTATGTCCTTCAGAGTTACATACGTGCTAGACTTGCAATAAATCATACAGTATCGTTGCAAGAAATCATACAGACACGGTATAACACCTTGTCCAGGTTTTAATTACATGTATTTGCCATTTTGCGCCGCCCGAGACGTTCTGGCGAGTTATCTATTTTAAACATAATACATTAAGTATTGATTTGTTTGTTCAAAATGTTGTGTGTGTATAAATGCAACATGTCACTTCTACATTCGGCAGTGGAAACTTCAATTATATCTAAAAAATGTCATTATTACCTTTACAAAACAAATTAACTGACGGTCGAACACGCATCTTGATTTAAAAATTTGCGATAATTTGCTCGGAACATCCAAGTTTGAAATAATACAATAACGCGTAAAACGGATAAAAAAAGTATACTGCATTATTTCTGACAGATAGGCTAAATAGTGAAACTATGCCCTCCAAGATGTAGAGAATGAATAGGTGATAGTATATAAATAACACATGGGTTGTGGGTAACAGTAAAAATATCATCCCGAGAAAAATACTGTTACCCGAGGCGTAGTGTTATTTATTTAATTACCCCGAACAAAGTACTGTGATGATCTGAATTTGTCAACTAAATCTAACTGCAACAAAAATAAATCAAGTGTAACAATAACTAAACTGTCCTAACCTTTTAAGTTTTAAGTGTACTGTACTGTAGTTCTACTCGAGAAATTTTTTTTCTTTTATTTTTAAGCAAGTGATGATATCTAATAGTCATAAACAATAAGCTGTGTTTTATTTAGTAAACAAAACACAAACCCATTTATACGGTTATGATCTGTGCAATCTGATCCTGATGTTTCCAGAATATTCTTCACATGGTTTTCGACAAAATAACGAGGATATCCTATGTCAGTCAACCATATCTATAACGTTGCTCTGATAAGAATGGTTAAAGAATCCTTTGTTGCATGCAAAATCGTCTGCATGTTTCAGTTTGAAACATAATTATTTTCATAGCAATTATTTCCGTTGAAAACGAATGCTTACTTTTTGACTATTCAACAAAAAGATATCTTATACGCGAAAAGCACTCCAGGGTGCAAAAACTAAATTTTATGGGTGTCATAGTTACTCCAGAGAAGATGGCGATGTTTTATCGTGGTTAATGTCGAAAATCAGAATGAATCGAGAAAAAAATGGCGGCCATTTTATTTCATTCTATTAAGAAAATAGACCACGTGACCAGATTTTATACTGTTAAAAAAACTGTTACCTATGTAACAGTACAAAATTCTTGGTCACGTGTTACACTTGCATTAACAGTAAGAATAATTGCCATAGGCCTATGGGAAATTTACATATAACGAAAAAAGTTAGGGGTAGTAATATAAATTCATTTACATTTTGCCATAATTCTTTGATTTTGCATGAACGATAAATAACTCACGTGGCCCATGGACAATTCTTTATAAACATCCATCGGAAATTACCTGTAACGTTATATATAAAAAAGGGTGGGGAAGTCTTTTCATATTGTATGCAGATTTATATTTCATCCTAAACATTTTACAATATCAATTGAAGGTCAATCACCATTATAACTGCCAGTCTTTTGAAATACAAAGTCTATATTCAGCTTAACTTGACAATGAAAAAAAAAATACACCACTCGCAGTTTGATAGTTCAGGTAAAAATAGAGGATTTTGTTATCTAAATATACTCTGTGAAGTACACGATGCCCTTTTTAACCGCAAACTTAATGGTGAATCATTTTGGTGGTCTGATCAAATGAGACCCCTCGACACTGCCGTTGTAGAGCCCTCGACCAATACAAAGCTGAAAAAGGTAAACCCAGTTTCGAAAAATTAGCGTATATTTTAAAGAATAAGAATGTTTTTCAAAAATCGAAGAATGATATGCGGCGCCGAACATTTTTCTCCTCATTTTTGGATGCAGTTTTGATACGAAATACCCCATATTGACGTTCCAAATTTCACTTATGGCGGACACGGTTATTGCGAACTTCCGGTTATAAGGCTCGACTTTTGCCCTTCTTTAATAAATATAAAAATAACGTTTAAAGTGGACACGGTTATAAGGAATTATCGCTTTTAACTCATTTTTAGTCCCAATTAAGTTAAAAGTACATGTACAGAAAATTACACTTTTTATGACAAATTCTAAAATATCGGCTATCTGTCAATAGATCCCGCATTTTCTCTTTTCATCGGCACGGATTAAAAACTCGGGCGAATGTACCGTTTATTGTTCTATGTACTTCAATACAGCTGTAGCTATTAGCTTTCTATTTAGAATATTTTTTAGTATGAGTTCTTGTCACCAAGATAAAACGATTATTCATTTTATTCTATTATTTCTTTTCTTTAATTGTTTTCCTCGAGGAAAATAGTTATAATCATTTTAAATTGGTTTTTAACATTATTACGCATGCTTTATCTTGATTAAAATCTATTGAAAAGTACAAAGTACGCTTAATTGAAATGAAAAGAAATCTATCTTTAATGATACTGTATTGTCAATAAAAAACAATACTGTATACATCGTATTATTATGTTATTGATATATAAATATATAAAATTATATTAAAAAATGCAATAATTTCTTTTTTTCCTTTGTTGAATCAATGTAAGGGAGACAACAATGACGAACCCAAATAAGTTATTATTCTTTATCAGATGTTCTTCAAAAAGGACGATTGTAAACAATCAGTTCGTTTTATGTAAATCTGTTCGCTATAAAGCTCCTCATGCAAGGATTTAATTCGCTATATGCTTACTAGGAACTCCGGATATCACGAACAGATTTTGAATGTCCCAATGAGTTCGTTATAAGCGGTATTTACTTATTTGCTTTCTTTCGTTGAGACACATCATAAGTGATATTATCGTTTAGTTATCGTAAAGTAAATGTTTGCCCTCTTTATCGTCAATGGAACATGATCCTAACCGCCCCTTTGACTCAACACACAGATTGAGAGATCCACCGTTTAGTAAAGGTGCTGTTGAGTCCAGCTTAACTAAATTGTAATATGTGATAATTATCAGACACACCAAAGTTGGATGATCACGTGTGACATTTGTTAAGGGTAATATTTTCCGATTGCAATGAAACATACTTTCCCAATTTAACTCTTGTACTTCTAGAAATGTTTCTATGCATCTAATTTGATGAAAATTTGTGTCACAATTTCTGCTAAGCACTAGAGCAACATCTAAGAAATATGAACCATTGGAATCTCTGTTTATTATTAAAATATTGACAGATGCAACGAAACATCGCAAAAAAACAGAGCGGTGCCGCAATGTTATCGTATACAAATGGCACGTTATCACCCACCCTGTTATTTGAACTTTTTGACCATGTGCATCTATATTCTATATACTAGCAAAATAAATTAAATTTAATGTCTTGATTTTCTCAAGTAGTGTGTATTGCATTCAATATTCGCGCTAAATATTGGGAGACAGGCGTAGTTTAGTACTAGAAATGCACAGTTACTGAAATATTACGAAAAAGTCGACATTGACGTTACTTTCTCTTTGAACAACAAAAATATACTAGCCGCGTCATGACAAAACCAACATAATGGGTTTGCGGCCAGCATGGATCCAGACCAGCCTTCGCGTCCGCGCATTTTGATCAGGATCCATGCTGTTCGCTAAGATTTTCTCTACTTGTAATAGAGATTGTAAGCGCAGGCTGGTCTGGGTCCATGCTGGTCACAAACACACTTTGTTGGGTTTTTTTCGTGACGCGGTTCATATATAGAAATTCCTTTCTTCATAATATCAATTTTAACGATACATTGAGAAAATAAACACTGAACATGAAGTATATCGATTTTGAGGAGATCTCTTCATTTTGTTGTTAATTTTAAAGTCATGTTTATTATATGTTTACTCTAACATTGACCTAAATCATATATGGTGTAATATCCTTCTTCTGTAAACACTGTCTCTGTATGCCCAATACCGTGTTTGATAATTAAAGTGCCACTGTTTATAAGATTATTTGGTAATCTGAGGTAGAACATCTAATATTATAAAAGTAGATCTAAAAGTTTATTAAGTAAATATCTATCACAGATTGACATGAAAAATAATATAACACTATAACTTAAGTATTAAGAAGGAAAAAAAAACTATAAATTCATCGGACGGTTCCTGTTTTTAAAAAATAATTACCAAAAAAAGAATCTCTTCATTGATATGAAAATAATTCGTTTATTCAGGTAAAATACATGTGGCCTTGCATCAAGTAGAGAAATGAAAGTATTTCAAAATTTCTGACTTACATAGAGGGTACAGAGAAAGCCAAACGATGCACTGATGAGGATACGCTCGCGGAACTTATAAAGGAATATAATCTTGAACGAGAGCATATTCCAACACAGATGATGAAGTGTCCCATGGTTTGTAAAGCGATAATGTCAAACATGAAAGCCGAAGCGAAGGTGCGCAATATCAGTTTGATGTCTTCTAAAGGCCTTTGTAACGAGGGGTCGGAATGTGAAAAAGAAATCATAGCGATACTTAGTAACGAGAAAGCTTTACACGATGAAAGAGTTCATCCAATCAGAATTCTTATTGCTTTATTGTCGTACCAAACTGGCGAAAAATCGGAGAAAACTAGAAGTAAAAACGGTAAGGTCAATATCCGTCACCTTAAATGGGATGTGAACCAAAACATCTGCCAGGCGCTCAATGCAGCCTTTTATCAATCATTCATTACCGTCCAGTCGAGTGAAAAACGCTTCTTAATAGCGATTTCCTGTAGTGAAGATATGGGTAAACCATGCAATGGTTGTCCTGTAATTAACTGTAAACAGGCCGCAGCGGCGATAATGATGTTGACTATTCGCACTGAAAGAAATTGCAAAGTTGTTGGATTCTCTGATGGTCTGAAAAAAATAATCATTGATAAGAACGAGTCACTCGAGGACGTCACCCAGAAAATAAGTGAATCAAAGGGCAGTGAAACTAATGCATCTATTCCAGTTCGCTGGGCTCTGGAAAAGAAAAAGGCATTTGATGTTTTTATAGTATATTCAGACAACAAAACAACAGAGGGGAATCAGGCAATTGAAGCTCTAACGGAATATCAAAAGGAAATGAAAATGCCTAATACAAAATTGATCGTAGTTGCGATGTTAGCCACTGACAACATTATTGCAGATAATCACAATCCTTTCATTCTGAACATTGTTGGTTTCGACAAAAATACTGCAGTGCTCATACAAGAATTCGCCACCTCAGAAATCTGACTTAACGGCTTATTTTGCTTATAATAAACGATCACTTGGCTTTTCTATCGGTCCATGCTTGAAAGAAAATAATCTTAATTTGAACAATTGATTTGACAGATGTGGCTACAGTTTTATTTAGAGAAGTATAAGTGCAAATAGAACAGAAAAACGTTTGTAGGAATCTATTTATAAATAAACAACGTACGAACTCAGAAATGTGTATCTCAATATAATAACCTGACACAAAAGCAACGCTGAGCTCATATAAATGCATTTATGAAATATGGTTTGATCTATTTAGTTAACATGACATCTACGGTGTGAAATTATTATTCGTCTTTCTCAACAAAACATAATGTAAATAGACAAATTATACATGTATGTATGTTGTGAATGTTTTACTTTTCACTTTTAACCATAAAACATTATGCTATAAAAACATAACTGCTTTCGAATCTAATATTATTTGCTTTAGGAAAGTTCATTTTTTGCTTTGTTGGAAGGAAGAAATGTTTTCAGATATAATCAAGTTTTAGGTTTCGTCAATCCAATGTCATACAGGCACACTTTGGGACGTAACTTCTGGCTCAGCGCTTTATAAATTAAAATACTATTCTAATGAAGTTCTTGAACATGCGCTACTGAAAAAAGTGTTTGATCAAATTTTTTCAGTTATATTTCATTATACACTCATGTTATTTTTACCTGTATCAGCAAGTGTTGTTATACACCGGAGTGTATGCTTGTTTATGTATTCAGTATTTGAAAAGCTTTTGCCCTTGACTTAAAAATATATTTGAACTAAAGTCATTAGCTTGACAAAACAGTGGAGTGTGGGGACATTTCTAGTTAAGATTTAATTTTACTTGAAAAATTTAATAGAATATAGGACAATATAGTTTTGTTGTTGTTTTTCTTGTTGTTAATTCACTGTGACTCGACTGCTAAACTTTTGCAAGAATATGATCTTACATTTAATAATGGATTTATTCTTCTGATTTTGTCTACCTAAATGAGGAAAAACGTTCTTTACGCTCAATTCGCCATTGTCAATGTCTTTATTTTGAAAACAATAATTAGAGAAAGTCATAATAAATATTTCAGGAAATGAACCAAAGTGTCATTTTCCTAAGGCAGCAAGGGCAAGGTATTTGTGCCGTTCAAATCATTTTTTCCATATGTTTACATACCCATCACAGCTGCAGGTTTGATTAATTCAATTGAAAGTTTAATTAGCATTATATTGAAATCTTTCATAATTGTTTTTCCTTTTACATATCTAACAAAATTCCTATATTATAGTATATGTGTATGGACATGCTGTTAAAGTTGTAACATTACGAACAAAATTCATATTATGATAATATGCTGAAGTAAAGTCACCATACAAAACCTTGAAGTTTCACGTAAAGAAAGGTCAGAAAAAAAACGTTGATTTCATATGTTCTATCATTACAATGCATAGCATATAATTCCATAATTTGATTGAACAGACAAGATGATGACAGCAAAATATACGAGTGTGTCTCTGAAAGTGCAACAAACCTTGATAATTTGACAAGAATTATCAACGCTGGAAAATCAGATGTAAACTATATGTGAGTACATACCAAAAATAAACAGTAATTCAAAACATAAAGGCTATCTTAATATAGTCTAAAGATTCAATGTTATATGTTAACATTAGTATTTATTATTCTTCTTTCTCAAAACACATTCTTTAAAACTAAAACATGATTTATTTCTGTTGCTCATTTCATGAATGAACATTGTAAGGAAGAGACATATTTCACTGTCTTGGCTGTACCATTGTTGATAAGGACTGATCTACCAAATTCACATAATGAAATTCGTAGAAAAGAATTGTTAATTGGTAAATTACTGATGTAATATGATTTTGTGTATATTTTCAAGGGATGGAAATGGAAGAACTGCTTTACATGAAGCAGCAAGGAAGGGTGAAGTTGAAACTGTAAAGCTTTTAATGTCAGCTGGTGCTAGTTTAGAATTCAAGTAAGTTTTATTCTTGCCATGAACATTTTAGTGCACATGCATTCTTTTTTTTAGGAAAATACGCCGCTTTATATGGCATTGCACTAACATTGAAAATTTCATGATAACCGTCATATGAGCACATTTGCGGATTTTCTAAATACAAAATTATACCATTATTATGTTTGAATGTTGAATTTTGCTTAAAACGGTGCTAGTGGTCTGGACGGTAACATGAATTTATTGGTACCGTCCATGAACAGGTTCTTGCAACATATTCATTTCCGCTTTTAAGGGATTTCGTTTTTCACAATTTTAGTTTTGTTGCTGAAACCTTATTCTCAATGTGACTTCACATATGTTGACTTATTATATTTTGAGCTTACAGGGTTCTTTGTTTATTAATGAATCTTATAACATAACGCTAGAATACAAGAATCACTACTTAATTCATGGTTATCATTTCTTTATATAGTGTTTCTCCTTTTATCATAGCATTTGTTGATTCATTGAAATAGTCATTTCGTTTATCTATATATTTAATTCTAATCTAATTCAATTTTATAGGAATAGATTGCGAAAGACGTTAATATTTACAGAATTGTAAAGAATGACTGAAACAGACTGGAATTGTTAGATAGAGAAACTCTTTTTTGGAAGAGAAAAGCTAAACAAAATCTTATTTTTTGTTTAAAGATGATTTTTACTGTTAAACTATATATTTAAATTTTCTACAATAGTATTGACGAGATGTAAATCATTTCTTTGGCACTATCTTATTTTAGAACCTTGAGACCATTAGAATAAGTAAAACCAGAAAAAGGTTCGAAATTCAAACATGCCGCTGTCATACAAGAACTTTTGAACACACTTGGCTCGACGCAGCAACATCTACAAATAAACATGGTGTTAACATACTTAACCTTATATTACGAAAGGACAATCTTAACGAAAGTAAAAGGTATTTGAATACTGATTTTTTAATAAGTTTTCATACACAACATAATACTTGCAGCATTTGTAAACTGTCTACTTTCTCTTATTTTGAAAAAAAAAAACTTTGTTGTTTTTCTTTCTTAGTAAGTAATTTAGAACTTATCTTACAACTGTGATATACGTGTTTATTTTCTGCTGGCACACATGTATTTCATACAGTACATCCAATGTTGTTCGACCATCAATGAGACAATTATCGCGAAACAAGGACAGTATTGTTAATATCTTAAGTCAAAGTTAGTCTTCACATTGGATGTTTCCAGTAAAACCTCTAAGGAACAAACACAATCTAATATCCTGATAAATATCGCTCTCTAGAAGTTTTTCTAAATTTTAAAAGAGGAAAACAATACTAAAAAGTATCTTAAAATACTTTTTTGTTTGTTTGTGTGATTTTGTGATGTAATTCTTAGATTGCATTGAGATGAAATAGATTAATCACATAATTGTAACTCATATTTAATAATTTCAGTCAAATTTTGTTCTTGTACCTCCCATCATAGTCATATCTCTTTCTGCAATCATATTGCTCGGAAAAATATCAATGATTTGATTTACAAGACAAGTTCCTAGCAAGCTTTCCTGTATTAAAAATTTGAATTTCACAGACGCCTGAACTATAAGTATCAAAGCTAGCCTTCCATGATATATTTAAGTAACCGTAACCGTGGCCTTTGCAGGAGTTTACATTTAAACAGAATAAAGTTCCCTTCGCAGATTATTTTCAAAACCACCCGGTTAGTTGATGCACCAAGCTTTAAACAAAGACCTTTAATTTCATAATTTCAGGGAAATTGTTCAGTACCTGATCAAAGAAACAGTAATGTTCTACCTCTTAAAGCTTCTTAGAAACACACACCATGAAAGCCATGACAACAATTCAATTAACTCCCCCTTTAGACCGCTTTTAGAGATTTATCTAGGTACATGTATTTTTCTCTTCCTCGTTGCTCGTCATATAAGTCGGATCACAATGAAATTGTGTTTATTCAAAAGCTAAAAATTCATAGAAAATCTGACAAAAGGCAAACAAAAAGAATCAACGGAAACCTTGACAGAAATTCACATCGTCGTTACTAATGTAAATAATATAGTTACTGAATGTAAATTGGTATTTGAACTCTTCGGGAATTTTAACAGAAGCAGAGTGCATGACATAACGCAGCAAAACCGGTAAAACACTTACATATTAAAAAAAACAGTATCCTCTACTTATTATAACACCTTACGTGATTAAATTAATTAAAGGCTATTATACATTTTACATTACAATACGGGAATATATTTGGACGAGTACACAGCTTGAAAAGTCATATTTGACGAGCCGATATATTATCTATTATAAATCTTTCGTTTAATTTGAAATATCATCATCATTATCACCCCTCAACGAAACCACCATAAATATCAGCAATAAAACCACTACCACTATCAACAACACCACCAATACAACCACCAAAATTACAACCACTACCACCATCATCGATAATAGCCTTGTGACCCCTGTCAAAATTATTTTAGAAGAAAAGGTTATATAATTCATGAATGGTTTTATTGTACACGTACATAAGTTTTAGGATTTGGCTGATACAACGGCAACGAATACTTTTTAGACGTTACAGTATTTATTGATTATCATTTACTGTGAGTTCAAGAAAATGACAGTTAAAATTGCCTAAACAAATTATGCGTTGTAACAACTTAAATTTATCATTAATATCTGTTTAATAAACATCATAATTATATTACAGTAAATCCGAAAACTCACATTGACACCCCTTATCTCAATTATAACATTGACAACAGCATTACGCTAACATTAAGGGCGTCTTAACGTCTATTGAATTTTGGTATTGCGAAAGTACGACACGATGTTGACTTTGTCGTATTTTCGTGTTTCGTCCGACGTCCTACCTTATTCACATGTATTTCACAAAATACATCATACATCGTGATATAGAGAGACAATTTATATTTCAACAGAAAGGAAGAGTCGTTATGCCTACACAAAACATTTGTCGCAAATAAGAAACAACCATCCTGTTATGTTAATGGTAAGAAAAATACTCTATAACATGCTAAAAAAGTAGATATTAAACTAAAAGTTGATAATTTTGCTAGGGAAAAGTACGTACATGTATTTTGCAAATATGATAGTAGTCAAAGAAAATGAGGACGAATATCAACAAAGCAAGGCGACGTTAAAAAAATGTCGCATACTACACACCCAAGCAACAAAAGCAGGGTACTCAATGAAAAACAAAATTGTAGAGATTGATGTTTGTCATTCTTTTCATGATCTTGAATAGGTGAATATAGGTCACAAAGAATAACATTGTCATACTTGTTTCGGGAATGGTGGATGTGAAGCATCAGTGACTGCTAAATAACTGTTAGAAATATTGTCAACCTCCATTAACTTCTGAATTTACAAAATAAATACTTAAATTTACGTAAATTCGTGTGGACAATTAAACTAGTATTTTTTACTGTTGTTGTCACTTTCACTACTCATTTCCTTCCCTCTTTTATTTATATTTGGGACAACTAAATTTCATGATCTTCTATGTACAAAAGTATCTGAGGTGTTTTTCACTACTATAACTGTGTAGTCTGTAGACATATTACACCGTGCATATTCAGTAACGCAGGAATAACGGGAAAGTAACGCCGAATCTGTGCGACGGTATTGCCAAAACGAATAACACAATAAGTAAACGAACCAAAATAGTTTATTCTTAATCAAATTCAAAGTAATGAATCAGTGCATACGGCTGCTGCGACAATATACTTTAACCAGCATTAATAACATTTTCACGAATATGTTTACTTCTTAAGATCATTCGTGAGAAAGACAACCTGATAACCGTTTTGAAGGTGACTTTTGTGTTTCGTCAAATAAATATGTTCATTTAACATACTTAAATCATATTTTTTTCATAGTCTGTATACCTAAGACATTTGCCAAACTACAAGTGTCGTATAACAATAGAACGAAGCTGGTGAAATAAGATTTAGAATCTTTTAATGAGAAAACCGTTGTTGGTTCAGTGCTGCTTTCACGAAATCAGTGTCACCTCGTAAAAATGGTCTCAATTACGTTTTATCTGCTAAATTAAGTGTAATATGACTCGAGTAGATTGAAAAATGTCTCAGATAGAGCGGGTATAAAAAAATCATAAAGTAATATGTTATTGTATTTAAAGATATTAACTAAACTAAAAATCGCCATCAATACGCTAGTCATGTCGTCATTTTCACGAATGATCTTGAAAAATAAACATTTTCATGTAAATATATTTGATGAGGTTTAAAGTATAATGTCTCAGCAACCGTATGCGCTAATTTATTTCTTCCAATTTGGTGTACAATAAAAAATATTGGTCAATTTACATATCTAGCAACTAAATTGCACAAATCTGCGTTACATTTGCACAATTCCTGCGTTATTTGCACATTCCTGCGATACTGGAAATACACGGTGAAAAACCAATGATCAAATTTCAAAATTTCATTTTGTTTAGTTCAGCTCGCATAAGACCAACGCATTTTTGACCTTATTTATATACCGCTTGTCGTTGGCATAAAAAGAACCATCTTCAATGTTTCGATGATCCCCGCCGTTTAATTTAACACATCTGAGGATGTTTACAACTCTTAACTTCAAAAATTCTAGGTTTTGATTAAACCGGTGATTTGAAGAGTGGATTGTAGTTTTTACTTACCACTTCCATGAAAAGAGTCAATGAAACCAAATTTACAAGATTTTTCATCTTTTTACGATCTTAAACTTTTACCTCATATAGACGTGTTTTGACGGCTTTTTGCCCCCCCCCCTTTTTTGAGGCATCAAACAGTAAATAAATGCCCTATTTAGGCCTCATTTTTGTTTGAGAAATGTTGTTAAAAAGTGGCCACTTTTTCGTCGTCGCCCCCATCAAAATGATACATCAGGGGGTTGCCAGAAGGGGAATATGTCCCCTTCTGTTTGGGGGATGAAGGCGAGTGGTAGTCCCCCTCATCGCCAAGAAAATTTTGGACATGTGACAGGCTAAAAATGGCCTCAGGTCGATCTCAGGGTAACTAGTAACCGTCGCTGAAAAGCTTTTTACAATGAGAAGTTGCAGCATTTGAAATTAAATTTGATGGGTAAAAAATTCATGTATAAATACGTTTGATTTGTTTTAGGGATGTAAAACTATGCATAGATTTTGCATTTTAATATATTTTTGTTCAATAGAAGCATTTCGTTTTTATGTAATTTACATTATTGTTGACATGTGAATCATAACATGAAAATTTACCACTATTATGTACCCGTCTTTAAGTCTTATATATAATGCTTAGCACAAAAAAACCGTTATGTCCAAATGCTTCAACAAATGTTTATCATATGATTAGAACTACATGTATGTTCTACAATTAAAAATTTCTTGACCATCTATGATTTTTAATGATAGGTTGGCGTAGCTGTAAGTGATGTTGAAGAAGTTTACATGCATGCAATCGAATCACACTCCACATTGCAGGTTTGTCTTTATTAAAAAATTAATGATGGCTCATACTCGCATTAGAAAATAAATATTTAGTGCACGTTCAAAAACTGAGTTCGTACTAAATCAAACTTGTTTGTTCATAATTTCTGAAAATTACTTCGGTAAACTATCTGTTTAAGTTTGAAAATTACACATTTGCAATTCAACATTTAGTATAATGACTTGTTTTTTTATATCAGACGGATGGAAGTAGAGAACATTCACATAAGCCTATCATTTTCAAATTTGCTGATTATATCAGTGTATTGTATTTGTTTATAGATTGAACACATTTTGGAATTGGAACGTATCTGCCAGGCTATTCTCAATATTTTGGTGAGATTTAGATGTACAAAGAAGTTTGGTGTATGGCTAAAGGTCAGATTCATCCAGCAGCCTAACAGAGAAGTATTAGCTGGACGATTAAAATCCGAAGAAGTACCAAAACATGTATGTAACGTTAACATTTCTCAATACATGAAAAATCATATTTTATCTTTAAAATAACGTAATCAATTAAAGAAAGCGTTTGAAATGTTAATTAGGCTACTGAATTACTGTTATTTTTATTTCTAAGACCAAAAATGGTATCTTCTTACAGTTTCCCATATAACACATGTTAGACCTTTCTAAAGTATTAGAAAAATATTGATTTCTGAGGCATAATGATTCTTTAAGTAGTCGGTCGATAACAGAGTAAAGATAAGGTTTACTGTCCACCGAAATTCTACAAAATATTCGACGTAACAAAACAACAAATGAACACATTCAGTTAACAAGTCTGTACCATTGTTCGTTCTTATCTTATTGATCAACGGACTACTGCACATAAGTTGATCTTATAATTCAATAATTTTGTTTAAAATTTGTTTAAATGTTACACATTCAAGGACCAATGTTGTACGCGTAGTTTAGAATAAAGATCAACGGGAAAAGGCAGCATTCCTTGAACGCAAAATATTCTATCAAGTTTGTAATATTACATTGGTAAATAAATTTACTAAGTTACTTAATTTCAACTAGTTAATTTGCTCTATTAAAAGAGTATTTAATTGTTTAAGGTATTTTCATTTTTGCTTAGTATATCATATGTATTTTGTTCCTAATCTATTACGCATATGTGAATTTTTGTGAAATTTATGTTTTGTGTATATATTGACTGAATGTACATTTTATGAATATACTTATCCTTTTTGAATTGATCACGTTCTTCTGTTAAAAATTTCATGTTAGTATTTCATGCATTGTAAATGGCTATATATGTAAAAACATATTATGTTAATAAACAATATGTTTTGTTATGTTAAGTAATGTTATGTTAAGTTATGTTATGTTATGTTATGTTATGTTATGCTTTGCTATGCTATGTAATGTTATGTTATGTTATGTTATGTTATGTTATGTTATGTTATGTTATGTTATGTTATGCTATGCTATGCTATGCTATGCTTATGCTATGCTTTGCTATGCTAGGCAATGTTATGTTATGTTATGTTATGTTATGTATATAAAATGTTTACTTTTTAAAGTGAATTGGTCAATTATTGAAGACCTGTTATAAATACCATAAATAATTAATGTATGTAGATTGTTTTCAGTAGTATAGTTGGATAAACATCTTTCAGTCTTGATTATCGTTTTTTAACCATTTAATGTTAAAGCTAGGGGTATAAGCAACAAGTCGCCTAAACAAAAAAAACCTGGTAGTTGAATTCCTTATTTGGCGTTTAAGGTCATAGAATAATTCAAGGATTATTTTACCACAATATTGATGCTTATGGTAACAGAACTCAAACATATGTCGTGATGTCCATAAAACGAAGACAATGACTGCCTTCACGTTTGTGAAAACAGGACAGCAACCTGTATTAATAGGTAAACATTTGTTTGTTAATATCAAAACATAACCTGAATATCACAGGAATAATGCATGTTTTAAGTAACTACTGTTTTTAAGACCTTTGCCGTTTTAGAAAGAATCCATTTATCAATAAATAATTTTAGATGGTCCGTCGTTCTTTTATTTGTTTAATCAAAATTCATTATGCAGATCGCGTGATTCAAAACATTTATAATAATTATTAATTAATAAGATACTGGTAATTGTAAAAGGTTTTCATGACTAAGTTAAGTTCATGTAAGACAATAAAAAGTTTAAAAAGACATGTAACACAAATCTTTGGGCAAAATGTTACCCTTTTAAGTATGGCAGAAAAGTACTAGATATGATGAAATAAATATAAAGGAAAATACAAATTTACGGATCATATTTGATTTTGTGTGTATAAAGGTAACACAAATGATTTTAACTTGAAATACAACTTCTTTTTCAAGTAAATTATAAAGAAGAATTGCTTTCCTGTAATAAGTGCACATACAAACAATTAAACATTAACATTCGTTCAAACATACCGTTCAAGAATTTCAAAAGACATACTTATGCAATCATTACTTCTCTACAAAGAACAGAACAGATGTTTTTTCAACACAATTTTTAAGTATTGAAGAAAAGTAACAGATATGATGAAATAAATATAAAGAAAAATACAGTTTTACAGATCACATTTGATTTTGTGTGTATAAAGGTAACAAAAATGATTTCTACTTGAAATACAAACTTCTTTTACACGTAAATTATAAAGAGAAATTGCTTTTCTGTAATTGGCAAACACTTCTCTACACAGAACAGAACAGAAATTTTTTCAACACAATTGACATGAACACGTATAATTTGGTCATCGTCATAACACATATACAAGTGAATTCTGTACAATTTATTTTCTGAAAGCATACGGAATGGAGAGCGATTGTCTGAAAATTTGGACTTCTTATATACTTAGACTGTTAAATACTTAAGGCGACAACAGACATTTTCCTTGGTACTCACATAAATGTGATTATAGATAATTAAGTCGCTTATTGAGCAAACAAAAATACCTGACACGGTTCCCCCCGTAAATGAATTCCCTTTCATGTGATTTAAACCGCATTTTAATTGTTTGATTATTAAAAAAGTTATGCAGATTGAAAGTTAGTCCGACCCGCATGAAACGAAGTGTCATAAAACGGCTGTTCTCTCTCGAACCCCTACATTTCACGCTAATTGATTGCATAACACACAAATAGCGCACCAGAGAGGGTCACAAGTTGCGGTAACATTTTCTAACAACATTTTATGAGCCATTGACATCTGACCAATTAAAAAGCTGCTGATTAATATCAGTTTATAGCAGAAATTTCTTCAAATCTTAACGTGATTTACTGGCTGTCTGATATCTGTCGCACATGTCACGTGACTATCGGTAAAATTTGGGGCACTCGGTGGGGGGAATAGAACGCATTTGCGCACCGCTAGCGGGGTATTTAATTGTTTCAATATGACTATGACTTTGAGACGAATATGACAACAACAGGCAATACTTCGACTACAATTTTAACGACGAAATGTTGGATTTCTACGACCACGATTTCTAAGACTTTTGTCACTATGACCAAGATTACTACGAAAATTAAATAGGGTTACGTATTACAGGATGGCATACATTGTAAAATCATTTCTACGACTTAAAGTATAGCTTCAACGACGACTACCACTATAGGACTTCTAGGAATACAAATATGATCACGACGACCCTATTCCTGTAACAACTTTATTTACGCTTACCACAATTTTGACGACTGACAACTGCAAAACAAAGACAATGACCACGACCAAGAAAACGAAAGTCACCACTAACCTTTTATTACGTAAATAAGAAGTCTGTAAGCAAAAGTTTCTTGTCATATGTTATTCTTTATTTTACCATTTTGAGATGAAAGGTACAGAATGATTAACATTGAAAACTGATATTGTTTGCTCGATAAAGCATTTAGTAATTCTCTACTTTTCATCATTTTCAAACCATTTTTACCATTAATTAATACGTATTTGTTATTAATCATGAAAACATTATGATCACCAATACTGGATTGATGTCTACACGATCATTTAATACATGTAAAAGTCATTTCATTTAATATAGGCTATTTTAATATGAGAAATTTATTTAGCAACCCATTAGAAAAACTTTGCCCCTTTCAAAGTTGATAAGAGCATCAACAAATGACTTTTCTCTTTTTCATTCCATAGATTTATCATATTGTGATGACATTCTGGTTGGAGTATTTTAAACAGTTCAAAAACTATATTAAGTGGACAGCTTATACAACCGCATTGCTTTCCCTGATCGACTTATTGGAGTGCGAGAATACTCCCTTTAGAGAGGTGAACATTTAACCTTTTTTCCGCTGTAGCGTGAGATTCGTCAGACCCGTGAAAAATGTAAGATCTTACGAATCTCACGGGAGGGTCGTGAAAAATGTCAGACGTGAGAAACGTAAGACTATTTTAGTGGAGAACATTTCCTGTTGCAATTAAATTAAATACTGTCAATATTTCATTGCATCAATAAAGTAATGGTTAAAGCGAAGGAGTTTGACTGTTTTTACGAGTAAATAATAACAATTTTAATCAATGTTTCGGCTTTAAAATAGCCGCTCGGATGTTCATGATTTTCTACAAATTAAATTGGATTTTTATATTTTGCATAGATCTACTATGAAGTAAATATGAAGTAACTAATGGACCACTCCTTATGTTTTTAAAATAAAAACATACAGTAGTGAATGTTGCTGTCCATCTATGAGTGAATTACACAAATGCCGAGTAGTAAATTGAAATCATCTTGTTCGGCCCTAAATGAACTCGACTGAGTCGATCATCTCGGCCACGATCTGCATCCGTTCAAATAATCCTTATGATCTGTTAAGAAATTATCAACAGATATTGTTTTTTAGTAATTCTCTACTTTTCATCATTTTCAAATCATTTTAACCATTAATTAATACGTATTTGTTATTAATCATGAAAAGATTATGATCACCGATACAGGATTGATGTTTTAAACCTAATTCTACACGATCATTTAATACGTGTAAAAGTCATTTCATTTAATAAAGACTATTTTAATATGAGAAATTTATCTAATAACCAATTAGAAAAACTTTGTCCCTTTCAAAGTTATGAATCTAGAATTGATAAAAGCATCAACAAATGACTTTTCTCTTTTTCATTCCACAGATTTATCATATTGTGGTGACATTTGGGTTGGAGTATTTTAAACAGTTCAAAAACTTTATAAAGTGGACAGCTTATACAACCGCATTGCCTTTCCTGATCGACTTATCGGAGTGCGAGAATACCCCCTTTAGAGAGGTGAACATTAAACCTTTTGTCCGCTAAATGACTCATGAATTTTTCCTGCTTTAAATTTGGATGATCAATCAAAATGTAAGGGATTTTAATATCAAAATTGAGATACGAACATTATAAAGACTGGTCAGACAACACGGTTACACCGATGTGTAAGCTGACTTTACTCTACACAGGTGAAAAAGTTTATCACTTTTTGTGGCTTAAATATAACTGTTACATTTACATTGGTTTTTATTTTTTCATCATTGATAAGAATTGCACATATGTGTGAGTGATTGTGTTCGTGTGTACCCGCGTGTGTCCGTATTAAATCACGCTCAGCACTTTTTTCTTTGTCTCTATTTACGATTAATTGGATTGTTTCCAGAATTTGTATTCTTATGAAATTAAATATTGATCCTGAATAAACACACTTAACTATGTATTTATATTTTAGACATGGCAGTGGATTCTAGGCACAGTGGCTATTTTCATGGCATGGGTCGACCTGTTATCTTATGTAGAGAAATTTGACTTGCTTGGGATTTATGTTTCTATGCTGAAAAGAATCACAAAAACGTTTATACGTAAAATATTTCCAATCGTTCTTATTTTTCTGATAGCTTTTACTTTAGCGTTCCTGTGTGCCCGCAAAAAGCAGGTTGGTTTTTTTGTTTAATTTCATCATTATATAGATATGTTAATGAATTTCGAATTTTCTAGACAATAAGTTATAAATAACGTTTTGTTGCGAATTGTGATTCGCAGGTAAATTGAAATATATCAAAACAACGCAGAAAATATATAAAAATTATTTACACAACTGATGGCGATATTTTTCTTGTCCATCAAATTATTGATACAAATGTTAAGGATAGAATACTGTTTAAGTGATAGCGTGAGAGATATTCCCCTTTTCCCCTCATGAGTATACTCAATCCAGTCTCTAACTTTGATCTACTTTCATAAAACCGAATTTGAAAATACTTGTTTTGATATCCATCGCTTTTTAGAATCTGCCTCTTTGAAATTTACATTTACATATGTGTTAAACAGGGATACTCCGGGACTCGGCAAATTTTGTGGTGTTAATTTATTTTAACAGGATGAATTTAAAGATTTCTGGGTAGCGTTGCTGTCAACATCGGCAATGATGGCTGATGGTTTCGGATATGAGGACCACAGTGATTTTCACATTGTTGATACACACAAATATGTAGTTGTTATCAGCCATTTGATTTCCAGCATCTTTTTGATTATGATAGCTATCATATTAATGAATTTAATGGTAAATATTGGATTTGTTTAGTTTAAGGTAGACCATGGGTAATGCATTACCTCCACTTTGAAGAGTATTCAAATAGGCTAGAATCGCTTGTAAACTACATTGAAATTGAGGGGCGTGGGTTCAATCCCCAGAAGGGGCAATTTTTTTTCTTTCTTTTTTTCTTTTTAACATTATTTATGTATCTCTCTGATCCCTTATGGAAGAAAAAAAGTTTGATTTAGATTATATAATTATTTTAGGTATTTTTTTTGCTAAATAATGCCAAAATTTATAGCAAATATGATACCAGATATTTTCAAAGTTCGAAAAATTAAAAACTACACGGTAAAAGTATTTTATATTTCGCATGATCAACTAATATACCTTTGAGAAAATTTAGGCAAACTTTGAAAACAGACCCTAATTTCGATAAATTTTAGGGATATTTTGAATAAGGCATTTTAGATAGGGAAATGGTAAAATTAGTGTTAAAAGTGGGTGGGGTAGGGTAACATTATTATACGTATTAAGAACATTTTGTTTAGAAACAAACATTTTGCTTGTGTAATGTGTTACCTGAATGTTGTTATTTGTTTCTTAACAATGAGCAATAGAAAAACATTTTTTATAATGATGATATTACAGATTATTTGCAGTTTCCTCATTTCTGAAAATAAGCCCTTCTAATGGCAAAGTCTTAGTTCAGAAATATATCCATAACTCATAAACCACACGGTAAATTTTATTTAAATTTTGCATACAGGTGACCTTGAAGACATATAACTGTCCTATGTTGTCAATTTTACAGTTCCTTATGGTGCCCATTACCCATGGTCTACCTTAAAATACCTTGTTCAGAATATGTACATGTAGACAATTGACACAATGATTAAGTATGAAGTTGGACCGAGAACTTCAAAACTCTATGTAAGTCTTCTCCTAATGATTGAATTCCAAGTAATGCCTTATTTAACAATGTTTTTTTTAATCAATCATGTTCATTCATACAAGATCTTTATCGAGCAAAAATGGCCTTTTTTATATTCTTAAAAATACTTTTCTTTATACTCATAATAGGCATTCATTTGTGGATCGTATAAATACGTTTAATTTGTTTTAGGGATGTAAAACTATGGATAGATTTTGCATTTTGATATATTTTTGTTGAATATAAGCATTTCGTTTTTATGTAATTTACAGTATGGTTGACATGTGAATCATAACATGAAAATTTACTACTATTAAGTACCCGTATTTAAAGTCTTACTCATTATGCTTAGCAAAATCAAACAGTAATGTCCAAATGCTTCAAGAAATGTTTATCATGTGATTAAAACTATGTTCTACAATAAAAAAGTACTTGACCATCTATCATTTTTAATGATTTAATGATTTAAAAAATTAATGATGACTCATACTCGCATTAGAAAATAAATATTTAGTACACGTTCAAAACTGAGTTCGTATTAAATCAAACTTGTTTGTTCATAATTTTTGAAAATTACTTTGGTAAACTATCTGTTTAAGTTTGAAAATTACAAATTTGCAATTCAACATTTAGTATAATGACTTGTTTTTTTTATATCAGACGGATGGAAGTATAGTCTTTGACTTCCTGACAAAAACTCAAAACATTCACATAAGCCTATCATTTTCAAATTTGCTGATTATATCAGTGTAATGTATTTGAGAATTGGATTTTGGAATTGGAACGTATCTGCCAGACTAGTCTCAATATTTTGGTGAGATTTAGATGTACAAAGAAGTTTGGTATATGGTTAAAGGTCAGATTCATCCAGCAGGCTAACTGAGAAGTATTAGCTGGACGATTAAAATCCGAAGAAGTACCAAAACATGGATGTACCATTAACATTTCTCAATACATGAAGAATCCTATTTTATTCTTAAAATAACGTTATCAATGAAAGAAAGCGTTTGAAATGTCAATTAGGCTTCTGAATAACTGTTATTTTCATTTCTAAAAAAGAAAATGGTATCTTGTTGCTGTTTCCTATATAACATATGTTATACCTTTCTATAGTATTTAAAAAATATAACTCCTATAGGTGGTCGCTGGACTTCAGAAGAAGCTAAGCAACATATAAATTATTAGGAATTGTTAGCTATATTCTATGCTATTAAGTCTTTTTGTAAAGATGTATCTAATGGTTCACATATAAAAGTTATGACTGATAATACCTGTGCCATGTCCTATGTTAATCATATGGGTGGCATAAAATCTAAAGATTGTGATAATCTTGCAAAGAAAATTTGGCTTTGGGCTATAGAAAAACATTTCTGGGTATTAGCAGCTTATATACCTGGTGCTCAAAATTGTGCTGATTTTGCATCTCGTAATCATAATGATAGCATTGAATGGATGCTTGATAGAAATTTGTTTGGCCAGATTTGTGAACTATGGGAATGTCCGTCTATCGATATGTTTGCCTCCAGAATAAATTAACTATTAACAAAATGTGTTTCTTGGAAACCTGAGCCCGAGGCAGAGTTCATTGATGCTTTTAGTATGAACTGGTCAAATATATATTTTTATGCTTTCCCTCCTTTCAGCTTAATACCAAGGCTACTGGCAAAGTTTAGAGCAGACCAGAGCGATTGCAAACTGATTGCCCCAGTTTGGTTAACACAGAGTTGGTTTCCGGCAGTAATGGAGATGTTGATAGAAATACCATATTTTCTTCCTTCGGGTCAAGAAATGTTGAAAATCCCAGGGACAACGAAGGTACATCCTTTGTACAAAAAGTTAACACTCATGGCATGTCGCTTATCGGGCATGTGTTGCAAAAACGAAAAATTTCGTCGAACGCTACCAATATCATTATGGCCTCGTGGAGGTCTGGAACTAAATCTCAGTGCACAATGTACATACAAAAATGGATTCAGTACTGTAATGAAAAACAAATTAGTTACGTTCAAACATCTGTTGAAACAGTTTGAGATTTTTTGACTTATTTATTTGATAAGGGTCAAAGTTATAGTGCAATTAATTCTGCCAGCAGCCAATTGTATAAACGATGGTTAAAATATACCACGGTAAGTTAATTACCGCGGTATATATTGTGGTTAGGTAACCGCGCGGTTATTCCATTTGTATAAACAAATTAACCACAAGGTAACCTAACCACGCAAAATTGAAAATTTAACCATGGTAATATTACCAATGATGCACCACGATGTGACGTAATTTTCGCGGACAAACTTCAGACATCGTTTGTCTTGTTGAATAGTGCCTTTTTATATGTCTTATGCTTGACTTTAATATTATGAATTAAATTCTTTTGATGCATTTATTGCTAGATAATGATGAAATGGTACAAGAATGATATAATTCTAATTTATTTTATCATAAAATGTGAAAAGATACATGTACACCGCGGGAAATTCAAAAACAAAACCAATTAAGCCATAGACTACTACTGTAGTCCCACATTTTTTAAATGCTGTCTATAAAATTGAAAAATAATATGCTATTAATTTAGATCTACTGAACAAGTTACATAATTATTCAATACATGTATGTGTGTGCTTGTTGAACAATAATTATGGCGAAACCTGTCTTCCATACACAAAGCTGTGATGTAATCAATATTATTGATGTCATCGTGTACACTATGACGTAGAAACTTCATTCAAGTTTACAACTTTAAAAAACAAGATAGTTTATTCATTGACTAATATAAATATAAACAAGAGATCGTGGATAATTTTTTGTTATATTATATTGATTTGTGATTTTGTGTCATAAAGGAGTGAATCCGAGGGATATTATTAATCTATCATGCGAGCAGTTCCCGTACAGAAGCAGTACCCGTATTTTTCATTTAAACGCTTGATTTTTACATGCATTCTTTAAAAATTCATTTCAAATCAAGCAGATACATAAACGAGACAAAATCTAAGCGTCAGTTCGACAGTACGTATAAAAAGTCTCATTTTAAATCACTTTCACCTGTGCGTTGTCAAAACGTGACCTTGTTTTATCTGGGGGATTCCGTCCTTGCGCGCATGCGCAAACATACTTACACGTGAGGCATGTTAAAGGGTTTTCCACTAATACCACCTGTTTACAGATAAGAAGGCAATGTGATGAAAACTTGTTTAATTATCAGAATTTTGACCAATATTACTATATAAAATAATTTTATGGCTTTGATGCATAAAATATCATGCATACAAGCATGCCATCACATGTGAATGCATTGGGGGTAACGGTACCGGGTAATAGATACACGCGTTTAGTCTGCTTTCTATTTCCTGAATTACATCTATTTATCTCTTAGAAAATGGTCTGTTCAACAATTATAAATGAAAAATAGGTTCGATATAATAAAATTATATAATTATAATGGGTTAAATTTTATGTACGGGAACTACTTCTCTTCATACAAAATAATGGTTAATTTCGGTACCCCATATGAGGCCTCATAACTAAGGGTTATTCTATGTTTAGAACATGATGGAATTTCCATGATTTGTGTGACGAGCCGAATATTGATGTGTAACATTCAATTTTTTGGTGAGTGACCGTAATAAAAAATAATGTTTAAGTAACTACGATTTTTGTACGGGAACTGCTCGCATGCCAGTACATGTAGATAGAATAAACTTTTGCAGAGACACTGACAGGTAAGACCTTTCTAAATACATGTACTGTAGGCCTATACAGTAAATATATAGATCTTATTTATGCAGTTGTTGAAATGCGCTGTGATCACAAGCTGCTTGAAAATAAATGCTATGTTGATGGTTTTTTAACAATAGCTGCTTCATCTGGTTGTCCTTGGGATTGTATTTTTACATGTGTGTATTTTTACATGTGCAGATGAAAAGCCGCGTTTTGTGTATTTAAATCCACAATGATTAAAAACTTTCGTGGTATCAGCGCTTGGTTCCGTCGTGTTTTTCTTTCCCAAAAAAAACAGTCATTGAAGTCTGACAAGTTTTTTAATGATGTCTGCAGGAAATCAATATCTTTTCTGTAACTCCTCGTCCGTCAGTTACCAAGCTTCAGTACCTGGGTTAGATTTAACCGTGGTTAAAGCGCGGTTATTGGTTTTGATATTTATTATACAATCACTTACCGCGAGGTTACCGGGCTGGTTACCGTAACCGTGTGGTAACCGCGCGGTTAAATTGTTTATACAATTGGCTGCTGTATATCACATGTATTTAGTTCTTTATCTATAACGCATATGTGTTTTTTTTCTTTGTGATATGTTTTGTGTATATATTGACTGAATGTACATTTTATGAATATACTTATCCTTTTTGAATTGATCACGTTCTTCTGTTAAAAATTTCATGTTAGTATTTCATGCATTGTAAATGGCTATACACATGTATGTAAACACATATTATCCTAATAAACTATTTGTTATGTTATGTTATGTGTATAAAATGTTTACAATTTAAAGTGAATTGGTCAACAATTGAAAAACTGTAATTAATACAATAAATAATTAATATATGAAGATTGTTTTCATCAATATAGTTTCAGTCTTGATTATCGTTTCTTAACCATTTAACGTTAAGCCAGGGGTATAAGCAACAAGATGCATGAATTCATTATTTGGCGTTTAAGGTCTTACAATAATTAAAGGACTATTGTACCACAATATTGATGCTTATGGTAACATAACTCAAACATATGTCGTGATGGCCTTTAAACGAAGACAATGACTGCGTACACGTGTATATTTATATTTTGAAAACCAGGTCAGCAACCTGTATTAATAGGTAACCATTTTTTGTTAATATCAAAATATTATATACAATAAATAACACATGGGTTTGTGGGTATCAGTAAAAATATCGTTCCGAGGAAAATACTGTTACCCGAGACTTCGCCAAGGGTAACAGAATTTTTACGAGGGATGAAATTTTTACTTTCACACACAAACCCATGTGCTATTTATTTAATTACCCCGATCAAATACTGTGATGATCTGAAATTGTCAACTAAATCTAACTGTAACAAAAATAAACCAATAGTAGCAATAACTAAACTGTTCTTACCTTGCAAGTTTTAAGTATACTAAAGGCCTACTTGAGAAGCTGTTTTTCTCTTATTTTCTAAGCAATTGATGATATCTACCAGTCATAAACATACAATAAGCTATGTTTTATTGTTGCATGGTTTTGACAAAGTGCATTTACAGAATAACGATGATATCCTACTGATGTCTGTCCACCATCTCTATCTGTAACGTTTCACTGGTTAAGGTAGACTCCACACTAAATTTCAAGTTTCTGCCGTCAATGTCCTACAAGCAATATGTCTGATCCAAACTACACAACCTGGAAAAAGAAAACACATTTTATTTAGAACATATACATATATGTCATAATATTGCAAATCTATAATGAAATCATCCCATGTGCAACAGTCAGGCAGTTAAAAAAATTCCAATTCATTCTCTAAAAGCCAAAAGTCTATAGTGGTCCGAGACCCAAAACAACATATTTCGTCCCTCTGGCAAAACATACCTGCAAATATACGGGCTACAGAAACTCTGTCACTACTGTAACAACTCCCTATACATGCAAAATATCGCAAAAGAAATAGGTGCTTCACCTTGTATTGCTGAAAGTTTGTACCCCCCCTGTAAAAATACTTGTTTTCACCGAGCATGCTGTTTAAAAACAATGTTTATAAAACATGGCGGCCTTGACATCTATAATCAACAGCATGTGATTTCTAACAATGTTTTCGAATTTGCCAATGATCATACTAGATGTCACATAAACAAATTTCATGCTGAAAATGCACTTTAAAGACAACCAGTCATTTAAATCCACAATAGTCACTATATCCATGAAATCCCTGGCCATTCGAAGCTATGGCTTCAATAAGTATGGTGTGCTGCCTTAATATTGTTAAATGATCCTTTATTGCATCTTTAATCGTCTGCATGTGATGTTCCATTTTGACATTACAATTACTTCCGTTGAAACGGATGTTTACTTTTTGACTATTCAACAAAAATATATTTTATACGCTAAAAGAACTCTAGGGTGCAAAGAACTAAATTTTATGAGAGTCATAGTTACTTTGGTGATGCCCTAGGCCCTATCGTCGAAAATAAGAATGAATCGAGAGAAAAATGGCGGCCATTTTATTTCATTTTATTTAGAAAATAGACCACGTGACCAGAGTTTATACTGTTAAATACCTTCGTAACAGTACAATATTCTTAGTCACGTGGTACACTTGCATTAACAGTAAGAATAACTCCAAGAGCCCTATGGGAAATTAACATTACGAAAAAAGTGAGGGTAGTAAAACTGAATATCACATGAATAATGAATGTTTTCAGTAACTACTGTTTTTAAGACCTGTGCCGTTTGAGAACGAATCCATTTATTAATAAATAATTTGAGATGGTCCGTCGTTCTTTTATTTATGTTCCTACTCGAAATATTCCGTACTTTCAAGTTCATATTTGGTCACCTCCCTTATTTATAAACATGTACATGTACCTAATCATGTCCTGTATTTGCATTTTTTCACATCATCAATAATTTACATCATATATATCCATGTTCTTACTTAAACTTATCCAGAACATGATTAGAGCATACTATATACAATCATGAATGTCCCATACAGATGGAAATATTATATATGTACAATAATATGTGAATGTGAATTTTAATTCTCCCTTATGTACTTATAATGATTTTACTTGTAATCATGATATTAACATATAACTCTGTAGAGAGTGACAATGTGTCTTCTTTTTAATTATGATTTTTATTTATGATATTTTGTATATACTGTATCACATTGATGAGACTAAAATAAAGAATAAAATAATAAATAAATAAATAAATAATTTATTTGTTTAATTAAAATTCAATATGCACATCGCGTGATTCAAAACATTTAAGTATGGCAGAAAAGTAACAGATATGATGAAATAAATATAAAGGAAAATACAAATTTACAGAGCATATTTGATTTTGTGCGTATAAAGGTAACAAAAATGATTTCTACTTGAAATACTACTTCTTTTTTTCAAGTAAATTATAAAGAAGAATGGCTTTCCTGTAATTGGTGCACATAATTAACATTTGTTCAAGCATTCCACTCAAGAAATTCAAAAGACATACTTATGCAATCATTACTTCTCTACAAAGAACAGAACAGATGTTTTTCAACACAATTGACATGAACACGTATAGTTTGTTCATCGTCATAACACATATACAAGTGAATTATGTTCAATACATAAAAACATTTATTGTTGAATATAAATGAACGCCATAATTTCTAATTGGCAGTTTCTAGCTCTTTTATAATGTAATATGGCTGACCACGGACATATCGATTAAGAATAGTTATAAGTTCAGCACTACCAGTTAGGTATCAAGAAACATGTGTTCCGGCATTGCCGACGTCCCATAAGTAACTACAAAACAGCGATTGCTGACAAACATCTTCAATGTTTAACTTAAGCTAACTTAGATAAGTTGCATCCACATATTTTTTGCATAATGAACTGTTTCAATATTTCAGATGGCTTTCTTTCATCAGAATGAAGCCATGAATAAGAGAGCGGTCATAGCAAAGCCGTAGATCCAAGATATGTCTTGGAAGTATGTAATCAGATTCTTAAAGATGTGTTGTTTTGGTTTTTTTTCATCAGAGGCGGCAAATTCAAATGCTGCTTCAACAGTTTCATCAGCAATATAAGCAGAATTATCAAGATCACATTTTGAATTTGGTTGCCAAAATTTAATTTTACTACCAAAGTATGTTTTATTTGCTATAAAGAAAATAATAGACACTTGAGTTTGCAATTTTCATTTAATTTTGCTGTGATTTATGATTCCGAGGGATCACATTTTTCCGAGATTTTGATAAATGTATTTGTATTTTGTATTTGTGTTATCGTATTTAATATCATTGCGCACAATATAATTATAGGCCCCTATTGGAAATTATGCCTTTTCTTGCTTTCATTGGCAATCCGAGGTTATTGATCTCTGCCAAAGAATAATAAAAATCTGGAAAAAGGGGCGATCCCCCGGAAACAGTGAAACAACATTTATATACATGAAATAGTCGAATAGGCTTATTTGCTCGTTAAAATGTTCTTTATCAGTTTTACGAAATGTCACTTACTTTGATCAATGGAAATACGATGTGTTCACTGTAACGTAAATCGGAATGGCAGATATTATAATAAGAAAAGAGACTAATACATAGGCAAATATTTTCAAATTATAAATGTAATATTTTGTAAAATCAACAGACCAGTACATAAGTGTTCAATTTCACGAGATTGTTAATACACGCTTATATGTTTGCATTACAATTACATTAAAGAGGAGTAAACTGTTGGAATCATATTTTCTATTATTCCCTTACAACAGTAAAAATTAGGTATAGTGAGCCGGTTAAAATTATTTTAACGCATCCTTGTGAAAGAAATAGAATGTTTAATTTGAAAAAGGACTGCAGCAAGACTGTCAAATATGATCGAGGTAATATTACAGTGACTGTTTATGACACTATTGATACGACAAAAGCATATTCAGCTCTTACAGCTGGTGCAGGAACTTCTATCTGGGTCGATAAAGACTGCGTTGACAAACTATTTCGCAAAAATTAAAAAAACATTTTGTCATAGTTGTTCTAAAATAGGCAGAACTGTTGTTGTATTAAGCAAAACTGAAAGTGGAGCTCAGTAACAAGATAACATTAGGATATTAACACTTTTGTTAATACATGAATGAATTTGAATCTAACATGCAATGCGACAAAAACTCTAAGGTAAATAAAACAGAAGCAGAACTGGAGGAAAACTTAAAAGATGTTGTTAGAAATGCAGGCTGTGCTCTTCGTAATGAGGCGGAAACCGCCACAAATGACATTATTAGTGCTTTTACCAAATATGTTGAGAAGTTAGATCTAAATAATATTATTAGTAGCCGATTAGAGATCAGTCCGTTGGCAGATACTTTATTTAGCCTGGTTGGAAAACAATATCTATCATTTAAGTACACGAAGTATATAATGATGAAATTCACGCTGATAACTGAAGGGAAAATAAGTGTTTATGGTGAGTTAGATACCACGCAACAAAAGCTTGTTCTGTTGGAGATTGTGAACTATCAGAAGAAAGGAATAAAAATATTGTCCGTATTTTTGAAAATATTTACGTGGGTGTTTTGCTGTGTTACAGTCATTGCATTCTATTTCATATATCGAATATTCGTTCTGAAAAGCCATATAGGGAGGCGCAGAAATGGACTTTTTAGTGCGCGAAGCTTTGTAAATTTATTGGCTCATGTGGTGGACCAATATGCATAGTTATTGGTTCTATCGTTGGTGGAATAATTGGAGGAATAATTGGAAGGTATTGCGGAAAGGGGTTAGCGTGTAGTATTATTCCTGAATCTGTTGGAGGCCCAGGACAGCAACCTATAGATTGGGCTGAATGTGCATTAGGTCAAAAACCAAATATTGCCGGAACAGAAGTAGTTTTCGGACCACCAACGCTCAGCTGTGAATAAATGCAGTCCGAACAAAATATTCCTAATTGTTTCAGTAATAACTTTCATAAGCATATGCAAATCAAACGCGATTACCTTGTTAAACAGAAGAGCATGAGGAGGCAGTTTTGGGACACGTCGGGTATTTATGGACAGAAAGAAGGGCATTTTGGGACACATTAATTTTAGTGTAAACATTTTGTAACAAATGACAAAACATAGAGCATTTAATCTTATTTTGCATAGTTCGATTTGATTGAAAATTTCTTTTAAATAACAAGTCTAAATCAAATATACTATTTTATGATGCTTTATATATCTATAGAGTATGTGAGGTCAAATTTATCAATGGTCTAAATTATCTGTTCATTTCGATTAAGTACTATAAGAGGGTCAATGCCCCTTTCTGTATGCATTAACATTTTCAGTCGCATGAAGACACAACCAAAGTCTGAGTGAGACAGCACAGTGAGGGATATAGGAAATGTCTGATGGCTTCTTTAGATGTTAATGCATTAAAAAGGTGCATTAATTAGTGCTATTCTTGGATAATAAACATCAAATCGGTAATTCCTTGTTTCCTTGTGTTCATTGTGTACTATGATACCATAGATTTTGCTATGCTTTAAACGTGCTGGTACATGTACATTATATAGCACGTTTAATAAGAAAAGGAATGTCGAAGGAGTATCAAGTTTAAGTGTAATGTTTGTATCTATACCTGCAAGATCATTATCATCGCAATAAACTGATATGTCGGAATCTCTAAGGAGTCGGGTCGGGTTCCCTTTTCATTTTTTCCGCTTTAAGTCTGAGTCATTTTGTTTTATCCTCATTTTCTCTGCCCTTTCTATTATTTTGTTTTAAGATGTTTTTTGTTTTGTTTTTTAAAAACATATCTGACATACAAACACAACTTCACAAAGTTAATAATACGTTTCTATAATATCTAATAACAAATAAGCATTTGATATTCACGTGTCCTAAAACACCCTACATCAATAAAATGTTGTCGGGAGTTTTGGAACCACATTTAATGATGAATCAAGTAGTATTAACAACTAATATATGCTCACATGTTGATAAGGGATTTTTTTTCATCCTAAATTTATAGTTTACTTCAACCAAATATATCACAAACAGGTTTTATGAATTTAAGTATTGGCTATTTTTTCTCCTAAGTTTCACATCATGCAAACAAATAATAATATTCACTTAAATGTACAGGCACTAGGTGGAAGCCAGCAGAAAAAAGGACGAATAATTGTCATTTCTAATCGAAGAACTTAATGGAATTATACTTCTAAACGTTATAATGAGGTGCAGTCCAAAATACCCGATGGTTCACATATACCCTACAACGGGTATATATATGCCCATTATATTGTAAAATAAGTAAAATATCTGAAGTCTCTTGTAATTCTACACAAAAAAAGCCATGTATAATGTAGTATTTATCTTTTATGTTGAAATGTATGTAATTGTGCACAGATGGGACTATAATAAATAAAATATAATAAATATGTAAATCAGTTAAGTCTAGCTTTTACAATAGCTCATTTAACGCTATCTACTCGTGTACACTAAAACAGATGGGAAAAGGTCTCCTTTCACTGACCAATACAGTCCTACGCCAAGAACCTCTGCATTCTTGATATACAGGCGAAATAAATGTTTAATGAAATATGCCGTGTTTATGAGAACTATGAACTTTCTTTTTCATCTGTCACATGGTAGTGTAAGAATTTTAATAGTTGTGTGGATTCAATAAAAGATGCACCTCATGCACGCCGTCCGAAAACATTGTCAAAAATGGTTGGAAAGTGATTTTAGTACTACTGATGCAAGATTTACAACTATGTATATAGCTTAATGCGTTGGTATCTCTGTAGGATCCGCTCATTCAATTCTCAGACGTGATTTAAAAATTAGAAGGATGTGCCAGACGTATAAATCATCTCCTTACAAAAGAGCAAAAACTTGCTCGGGAAAGAATCTCCAACGAATTGTTGAAACGGTTCCCTAAATACAACAATTACGGTAATCTTTCGCAAATACCATAACTGGCGAAAAGACGTTACTTCACTTTTATGAGCCCAAGCGAAAGATACATAAGAAAACATGGGCAACAAAAGGAAGTCAAATACCTTGCATAGGAAAACGCACAATGAGTGTCAAAAATGTCATGTGTGTAATTTTCTTTACCAGTCCTGCTATTCAATTTACCGTACGTAAGGGTAAATCTGTAAATGCCAAGTTTTTAAAGGCAAGGTCCTTCATTAATTAAAGAAATATTTCAAAAACCGTCGACCAGCAACTGATCTTCGTGGTGTCAGGTAATTGCATGGCAATGCTTCGTCACACAAAGCAACCATTGTATGAGAATATCTGAAACAGGTAAAGGTTGTCGAGCTTCCTCACCCTCTTTTTTCGCCAGATCTTGCCCCTTGTGAATTTTTCCTTTTTCTGAGGTTCAAAAACACTTTTCTGGAAGAAAATATCTAACGTATAAAAATCTCTATTCGGCTGTTTTCCAGTGTCTGTACATTATATGCATTTAAAAAAAATGGATTAAAACACTCTTCGTATAAAAAATTTATATACATGTAAATGTAAATTGGTTGCTGCCTGCAGTTTACAAATGATTTTTTTCTATATATCGGATTCCTTATGTAAACACCAAATTTCACATTCATAATTCAGAATCGAAGTGATCATGGGATGAAATAACTTAATTTTGTCTTTTATGTCTAGTGATACAGTTTCAAATGGTGAAGTAAGCGCAAACAGAGCATTCATAGCTTGTCTAGACAATGACTTTTGTGCCTGAAAAAAATGCTTCCATTATCAAACAGAGTAACACCTCAATATGTATTTTTAGTGTAAATAGTGGCAGTTTTAAATAAGATTTGTTCGGACATTATAGCGATCACAATTGGCCGTAATAAGGAACATGTATTCTGTGGACTTTGTTGTTGGGAATACAAGTAACAACTAAATAAATTAAAATAAACAATAATCTTTTAATCAAGTCCCAATTATGAATATAATATATCTATGAATGAAAAGTTTATTAAATAATTTCTAAGTAAAGATTCCTATTTATGATTAGTACAGCTTTATGAAGTTATAAATAAGTTGATAGAAACAGTCGATTTAAAGGCTTGAGTCTTGTTGTACTGACCTAGACGGCACAGCACCGAACTAACTTACAAGGACAAGTTTCAAAATGGATGCCTCTATGAAATAAAGCGTTGTGGAAAGTAAACAATTCCCTTTTTCATTTAAGTTAATAAAAAATCGATCTGTTACATTAGTAACAATTTTAAGTCTATGATTATCATAAAAAGTATCAATATTTTCAGGTCTATTACCTTTCTTACATATCGTTACTACGATTTTATAGAGGATATTTGTTAAGTTTAGTGTAAGATCGGAATATATTTCACCGAGTGAGCACCAAAAGGTATATTTCACGTGTGGCGCAGCCACGAGTGAAATATGAACTTTTGGTGTTCACAAGGTGAAATATATTTCAATCTTACACTAAACTAAACAAATTTTCTTTTTATTACATGCAAAGAAACGTATTAAAAAGACATTAAACCTAATACTGAATGAAAGGCGCGCCAAGTAATAATACAACGTGACGTCATTTACGACGTCACGTCATTAACTTGGTACCCAGTACCGTGCACGCTGGTATTTCACTGAAACAACGTAAGGGGCTTAAATTCAAAACAGTGAAATTATCAAAGTGGTAATTTCACTGTTTCAAACAGTGAAATTACCAATTTCATATCACAAGTATATTTCTATAAACTACCGAAAAGCATGTAATAAATCAATATTAACACTGATACTCCAATTGCAACAATAAGAATGTAAATTATTTAGAAGTTTTTGTAACCCTTCTTTGGAATAAGATAATATGAAAAAGGCAAAGTCTCAAAGCGAACTCGATGTACTTTTAACGTGAAATAGTATGAAATAATCGCTCATTTTTATTTCAAATGCAGTGACGAGTGCGTTGTGACGTTACAACGTTACTTGTGTTAAATATGGCTCCGCCCCTGTCGTTTAATAAATAACGAGTTTTGAAAACGTTGATAATAAAACTTTGTTATTTTATTTCACTCTATAATTTTTCAAGCGAAATTAAAGATAATTAATTTGAAATAAATGTAAAATTTAAAAAACGTTTGCGACATTAAAATAGCGTACTTGATTTGATTGTTTTGCACGTGCTGTTTGGCGCTACATTGTGACGTCACGTAAACAATACTTTAAACGTCTGTACAGTACAGCGTTAACGACTGAATAAAAGATATTGGTGTTCGGATTCATTTTTCTTAGTTAGACCATTTTCTTTTATTCTAGATAGTTTTCACAACAAAATGGCGCCTTCAATTTTCATTTTACATTTTCCGTTTTAAAACTGTCATTCGATATTTTATACACAGCTTCCGTTATTCTGGTTCCCTGTCCAATTATGGTTCCCATAGACGTGCGCGGGTGACCAGTCTACACATTTCCGTTTTCAGTCAGAATTCCTCAGTTTTTATCGTTATCTTTAAATTCGAAAAGTTGCGATGTGTTCCAATTCCGGTACTTCGGACGAAAGTTTTCAAAACCATCACTTTAGCAGGTACTCGCGTTACCGTAAAGCTCATTTTGCGAGCAGGCCCTTCGGGCCAGCTCGTCGAGCTCGCTATTAACACCGTATCATCCGCAAAAAGAAGTAAAAAGAGATGTAATTCGTCCACAGTGAACGAGTCAATAGAGTTCGTCATAAAAATATTGATACACATCATTTATAAAGAATAAAACAACAGAGGGGATAATGGTTCGCCTTGTTTTACGCCCTTAAAGCTTCTCAAAATTATCACTTAGCTGTCCATTAACACGTACACAAGATTTAACACTTTCATATATTTTCTGTAAATATTAACACACTTTGTGGAAGCTCCATAAGATAATAATTTAAAACCAAATTCCGATTGTGTAAAACTACATCAAAAGCTTTTTCTTAAATCGACAAATGCCAAATATAGCTTCTTTTTATCTTGCGAAATAACTTTATCTATGATTGAAGTTAAAACAAAAAAATACAGTCAATAGTACTTTTATCTTTTCGAAATCCAAATTCAAAATCACTGAACATATCATTGTCCTCGGCCCATTTTTTCGGAGTCTTAAATCTAATAAAGTTGAAAAAGATTTTTGAAAAATACTACTTAATGTTATACTTCTATAATTATTGGTATTATTAAGGTCACCTTTTTGGGGACAGGAACAATAACACCTTTAGTCCAACTATCTGGATAAATACAATGAGTAAACATAAAATTAAATAGTTCGCATAATAACGGTGCAATAAACATCTCGGGGATTAAACAATCTATCCCACAGCTTTTATCCCTCTTTAAGGCTTAACAAAATATCAAGTTGTTCCACATTGATACTAACATCACTGTTTATTAAATTTTCAGCATCATCATTTCTAAATTCGTTTTCATAAAAAAAAAAACATTTTTGAAATGATTGAAAAATTCGTCTTTACTTATATAACTACCTTTTGGCGTTTTAGAAGCCAAAGTATGTAATTGTTGTCTTTGGTTGGCCTTTAATGTCGCACTTGCCATCGATATTTACGACGCTTTTCAATGAACAGTGCGCCGTTACAATTCGTTCTATTGTTTTTATAATGCCTTTTTACTGAGCGAAGCTCACGTCTAGCCGTTTCACATTCCTTCGTGTACCAAGGACTCTAAAACTAACGGTTATTTGACCTAGATACATTGAATGACCTTCTAAAAACGCTATACTTCTTTTCATAAAGAATTGATGAAAATTTATCTACACCCGTATTAATATCGGTATCGTCTGAAATTATGCTATCTACGATTGGCACAAGATTTGTATATTCATTTTCTATCATAGCTTCTATCATCATTCCAAAATTTTTTACCAATATTTATTTTGTTTTACATTATTCAATGTTAGATCACTGTTACTACATAGGTTTAGCTGTATAGGTAAATGACTAGAGCAGGTATATAAATCATGTACAATAAAATCACTTATAACGTAGAAAAAATCTTGCGACATAAGAACGTTATCAATCATGCTATTTCCAGTTGACGACATAAAAGTATAACTACCAACACCTGCATCACCAATACTGCCATTCACAATCTTTAAGTACAAATATCTAATAACTTCTTATCAGAGCAATGAATCATTTTATCCATAGAAAATCTTTAAGGAATATCATACTAACTTCCGATTCATTTTTATCTAAAGTTGAAATATACTTATCAAAATTATCAGTACATTCTAAAATATCAGACCGATCAAAACATCTAGCATTAAGGTCGCCAATTACTGACACTTTTCCATATTCACTATATTTACGAAAAAACTGTTCAAGTGATTGAAAAAACCCTACTTCATGTGACATAAAATACACAGAATTGCTAGGAGGGATATATAAAAACATGTATATAAATCATACTCAAAACCAAAAAAAAAAAATGTTTTATCGAGTTTGACCCATATAAAACCAGTGTTATCATTCTACAATTGAAATACCGTTATTCAATCGCTCTTTAAATAGTAGGCACATTCCACCGTGTCCGCGTTTATATTTAATACTTTCAGGTCTGGGTACATAATTAGAATCATATCCTTTCAAAGAAAAACTTCGACATTCTCTTGCCATGTTTCGCTAAGAAAAATGATGTCAAAATTTTGGACCAAGTCTAAATAACCTTCATGATCTATGCAAGAATTTAATCCTCCCACATTCCATGATACTATTTTCAAATTGTCACACTTTTCTCTGTCCCCCTATTTAGAACCCATATAATTCATTATCAATATAAAGTTTATCCCTGACAAGAACCGCGCATTTTCCCTGTTTCCTAGCATCAATCATCACCGGTATCAGTTGCTTCCGTCGGTCTTTCACTTCCGGTGGATACGGTGGATGCTACATTGTAATCGGTATGCTGTAATTTAACATGTAAAAGGGACTCATTAATAAACAAGGGTGCCATAGTCACAAAATACGCCCGTTTACGAAAAAGCTTTAGATGGAGATGGGGGCATTATGGATAAGTGTTATCTAGCAAGCAAGTTTTTATTCTTGGCACTGTGTTGTTAAATGAACCTTAAAACAAATCAATAGGGAAGATATGCACAGAATGTGTGACCTTGACCTTGGTCGCAGGGACCTGAATTTTATGCACGGCACTCAGCCTCACAATGATGAACATTTGTGCCAAATTATATTGAAATCCCTCTATGCATGTAGAAGTTTTGCTCCAGACAAGTGTTTTTCTATGAGCTCTAACTGTGACCTTCACCTTTGACCTAGAGACTTGGTTTATGTGCAGGGCACTACGTCTCATGGTGGTGAACAATTCTATAAAAGTAACATTAAAATTCCTCCATGCATGTAGAAAATATGCTCCGGACAACATCTGGATGTTTAATCATCTCCAGTGACCTTGACCTTGCAAATATTAAACCTAAATTAAATGTGTAACACCTGTAGTCATGAAAGTTACCATTTGTGCTACAATCCATCAATAAATGATGACTAAATGGTCCCTATAACCATCTTCAAATTTTTATCTGAACTTTGACCTCTATGTGTAACCTTGACTTTGGTCGCAGGGATCTGAATTTTGCATGCGACACTCAGCCTCACAATGGTGAACATTTGTGCCAAGTTATATTGAAAACCCCCTATGAATGTAGAAGTTTTGCTCCGGACAAGCGTTTTTCAATGAGCTCTAAGTGTGACCTTGACCTTTGACCTGGAGACCTGGATCATGCATGGAGCAATACATATCATGGTGGTGAGCATTTCCATAAAGTATTATAAAAATTCTTCCATACATGTAGGAGATATGCTCCAGACAAAATCTGGATATTTCACCATCTTTAGTGACCTTGACCTTGCATATATTGACCTAAAGTACATGTGTCACAGCCGTAGTCATTATAATGACCATTTGTGTTACAATCCCTCAATAAATGATGATTAAATCGTCCCTATACACATCTTCATATTTTTATCTTTTTTTAAACGGGCGTATAAAAAGTACATGTAATTTAATAACTAAAAAATTCTGATTTAAGATTTTATTCTAGGGAAATACATTTCATTACAATTCTTAATCTTTGAATGAGCTGAACTGATATTTACTTGAAAATTAAAATATAATTAAATTTCTATGAGAAAGTATTTACATTTGATAAGGTAATTACTGTATGATCTTTATGAACAAATACCAAGTCTACAGAACACCATAGTTATCACAGTTAAGTATCTTGACCAATGAATGAAACATGTGTAAATAAATGTTACATTCTTTACAACATACTCAAGTCCAAGAAAGAGGATTATTTCATGCCCTTTGATTAAATTCTATTTTTAGAAAATAGATCAAGGGGAGTAATTGTGTAAGTCATTTATGAACAAAGTAATAACTTTGTTGTCTCCCTTTGATTAAATTCTATTTACAAAATCTGGATATTTCATCATCTTTAGTGACCTTGACCTTGTATATATTGACCTAAATTATATGTATCACAGCCATAGTCTTGATAATGACCATTTATGTTACAATCCCTCAATAAATGATGACTAAATGGTCCATATACACATCTTCATATTTTTATCTGAACTTTGACCTCTATGTGTGACCTTGACCTTGGCCGCAAGGACCTGAATCTTGCACGCGACACTCCGCCTCACAATGGTGAACATTTGTGCCAAGTAATATTGAAATCCCTCTATACATGTGGAAGTTTTGCTCCGGACAAGCATTTTTCAATGAGCTCTAAGTGTGACCTTGACCTTTGACCTAGAGACCTGGTTCATGTGCGCGACACTGCTCCTCATAGTGGTGAACATTTATATGAAGTTTCATTAAAATCCCTCCATACATGTAGGAGATATGCTCCGGACAAAATTGGACGCCGCCCGCCCGCCCGCCCACCCGCCCGCCCGACCGCCCGCCAGGGGCGTTCCCATAATACGTCCCGTTTTTCAAACGGGCGTATAAAAATGATGGGCCTAGTTTTGCCTGATATAAATTTCCCCACTCTATGTGCACATATTTTGTAAATCTTAGAGCGAGGATCATTTATGCGCAGGATTTTATCACAGAAAGTGAATACCGTTGCAACACAATTTTCATGATCACTTTTTACGACAGAAGAAAACAAGGCTGGTGCACTAATGCTACAATGTCCAGCAGGTTCATGGAAGTCATCAGAAGTCGAGATGCGAGAAGTCTGGTTAGTAGAAGTGTTGTCCGTGTCACCCGTAGAATCCGTCACGGTTGACTGAACACCGCCAAGAGGAGCGGGATTGAACGTAATACCCTCGGCAACTCCAAAGAACAGGAGATTATCTCGTATCGAGCGGCATTTCAAATCAATAATATTTTCGTTACAAGAATCGTTTGCCGACTTTAATTTTTCATTCTCAGCAGTCAGAAATTTGACATCACTACGTAATTGAGAAATATCACCTTTATTTTCGATAGAAGTGCCATTACACTATCATACTGTTCGCTTATAAAAGCGTGACTACGTTCAATCTCGTTGAACTTTTGATCAAGGCTGTTTAAGCGTTCCGTTATTTTCTCGACAGTTGATTGAAATTTTATTCAATTGGCCTAGTTTAGTGTTCATACTGTCCAAACTTTGTATAATCCCCTGTAAAATGTCCGTACTTTTTGCTGAGATAATATAGGTGATGCGGTGATGTTTGATTTGTCACAAAAGGGGATGATGAATGATACAGAGGCGGCAGCATAAAAGACTGACCGATACCATATTGACCAACTTGTGCTGGAGAAGCTGCTTGTTGAAGATTCGGAGACTGAAAGTTTTGTTGAGTGTTTGCCGCCATCTTTCTCTTTGAATCTTTGTTATCTTTCAATGGAGAAATATTATCCTTTTTACGTTTTCTTGTCATTAGAAACCAATATAAGTCCGTATTATATATGAAACAGATAAATTAAGATTCCAGTAATGTAATAATCCATTTTTAAAAAAACGTTTATATATCCATATATATGTTCTAATCACCGATTTTTCTAACTATTGCAAACATTTGAAAAAATACGTCCGCCATTTTCGAGCATGCGCCTAAGTAACGGTTTCAACTTTTCAACTTATACTTCAAGGATTCATTTTTCAAATTAAGGTGATTCTGCTTTGTCAGCCATGTTTGTTTTCACAAAGTCTGTTCAAGGTGAAAGTAGGCCAAAATTCATATAACAATAAAGCTCACATTGTTATATGATGAGCCATTTGCAAGTACACTTCCAGTTCTATGTTTTAAAGACTATTTTAATTAAAAATTAAAATGAAAACAATAAGAAAATTTACCTTGAATGGGCTAAATTTCTGAAGACCAAAAACATTCTGTTGCAAAGTTTTATGCACATTTCATGAATGGCAAAATCCTTTTTAAAGTCTGTTTTAGTGCCTACAAAAGCTATTTTTTGCATGAAATACAAAAAACTTTAAAAAACATAAATCTTAGGAAAGTAGTTTATCTGACCTTGAAAAAAAATGGCCACCATGACATGTGTAAAAAGGTAGTACCATGAAAATAAACATCATTTACCCATTACTTGTGTACATGACAAACAGACACACTTCACTGTTACACATAAAAAAAGGGTTAGATTTTAAAGTTTGATTGTGATTTCATTCTTGTAATTCATAAGGATATAAATAATGATTGTTTTCTTGCACTACTTTTTTACAAAAAAATAATGGAGGCCATGTGCTTAGAAGGACATGAGTTAAGTTTTGAAAGAATTTTGTATTTGCTGCAAAAAATAGCTTTTGTAGGCACTAAAACAGACTTTAAAAAGGATTTTGCCATTCATGAAATGTGCATAAAACTTTGCAACAAAATGTTTTTGGTCTTTAGAAATGTGGCACATTCAAGGTAAATATTCTTATTCTTATCATTTTTATTTTTGTTTATAATTGTCCTTAAAATATAAACCTGGAAGTGTACTTTCAAATGGTTCATCATTTTACAATAAGAGCTTTGTTGTTATATGAATTTTGGCCTACTTTCACTGTGGACAGACTTTAGTGAAAACAAACATGGCTGAAAAAGCAGAATCACCTTAATGAGTTCAAAATTTCAACTCATGAATTGGTAAAGTTCAAATCTAGAACTAAATACATTGAGTTCATGTAGTAAAATAGTGGCATTTTAATCTTGAATTCATGAAAATGAATTCATGATGTTTTATTTGTGAATTCAAGACTATTGAATTTGGATCTGTGATGTTGAGTTTGTTAAGTTTAATTCATGAAGTTGAATTCATCGTGAGGCTGAAATCGGGAAGATGAAATATTTAATTCCTGAAGTTATGGTCAGAAGTTTTCACGTGATGTTGAATTAATGAAAATGAAGTCGTGAATATGTAATTTGAATCTGTGATTTCATGAGATGGAATTCATCAAGTTGAAATTGTGTATTCATGTACTTGAAATCGTAAATTCATGAAAATGAAATTGTTGAGCTAAAAGCGTGTATTGGTGATGTTGAATTCATGCAAATGCACTGTTTAAAGTTGACCCGCTCAGTTGATTTCGTTCATTATTAGGCTTTAATTTGGAATTATAGAAGATACATCTGAGAAGTTTAAATAATAAACCCAAGTGGTTTAATTCATGAAGTTGGAATCGTTAACTCGTGAAGTTAAAACTTTTCTGCGTGAAGCTTAAATAACAGCCACCGGAAAATCTTTGCACCACCGGGATAGTGGCAAACTTCACTACCATTTATACTTGCCCTAAAACACTCAAAAATCT
>NW_026859235.1:0-31337 GCF_026571515.1 Ruditapes philippinarum
CAGCATTAAATTTGTCCAGGAGCAAGTATGAAAATTTTATTACGGAGAAGTATTCACATTAAGTACTGGGAAAATATTCAGCATTATGTACCAGGAGCAATATAAGCATAATGTACCGGAGCAAGTATGCAGCATTATTACTACGGAGAAGTATGCCGCATTATATTTGGGGCAAGTATGCCGCATTATGAACAGGACATGTTGCGCAATTTAACCCAGAACAAGTTGCAGCATTTTTGTTTCCAGGGCAAGTTAGCATTATGTTCCAGGAGCAAATAAACAGCATTATGTACCGTAACAAATATTAGCATTATTTTACCTTAGCAGGTATGCAGCATTATGTACCGGAGGGAAGTAACAGCATTTGCTTTAGCAGAGATATGGCAGCATTATGTACCGAAACGTATGCAGCATAATGTACCAGGAGCAAGTATGCAGCATTATGTACCTGGAGCAAGTATGCAGCATTATGTACCTGGAGCAAGTATGCAGCATTATGTACCAGGAGCAAGTATGCAGCATTATGTACCTGGAGCAAGTATGCAGCATTATGTACCAGGAGCAAGTATGCAGCATTATGTACCAGGAGCAAGTATGCAGCATTATGTACCTGGAGCAAGTATGCAGCATTATGTACCTGGAGCAAGTATGCAGCATTATGTACCAGGAGCAAGTATGCAGCATTATGTACATGGAGCAAGTATGCAGCATTATGTACCTGGAGCAAGTATGCAGCATTATGTACCAGGAGCAGGTATGCAGCATTATGTACCAGGATAAAGTATACAACATTATTTACCTGTAGCAGGTATGCAGCATTATGTTCCGGGAGCAAATATGCAGCATTATGTTCCAGGAGCAGATATGCTGCATTATGTACCAGGAGCAAGTATGCAGCATTATCTACTAGGAGCAAGTATGAAGCATTATGTACAGGCAGCAAGTATGCAACATTGTTTTCCTGGAGCAAGTATGCAGCATTATGTACCAGGAGCAAGTATACAGCATTATGTACCTAGAGCATGTATGCAGCATTATGTACCAAGAGCAAGTATGCAGCATTATGTACCTGGAGCAAGTATGCAGCATTATGTACCATGGAGCAAGTATGCAGCATTATGTACTATGGAGCATTATGCACATTATGACCAGGACAAGTATGCAGCATATGTACTAGGAGGCAAGTATGCAGCATTATTACTGGAGCAAGTAGCAGCATTATGTACCAGGAGCAAGTATAGCAGCATTATGTCCAGAGCAAGTATGCACATATTATACATGAGAGATAACATATGTCTAGCAGATTATTACCAGAGCAAGTATGCGCATTATGTACCAGGAGCAAGTATGCAGCATTATGTACCAGGAGCAAGTATGCAGCATTATGTACCTGGAGCAAGTATGCAGCATTATGTACTGGAGCAAGTATAAGCATTATGTACCAAAGAGGCAAGTATGCAGCATTATTACATAGGAGAAGTATGCGCATTATGTACCGGAGCAATATGCAGCATTATGATTGACAAGGAGTATATGCAGCATTATGTAACATATGTCAAGCAGCAATATAATGTTCTAAGCAAGTGCAGCATTAGTACCAGTGAAAATCAGCATTATCTACCAGGAGCAATATGCACATTATGTACCTGAGCAAGTATGCAGCATTATTGTACGGCAAAGTATAAAGCATTATGTACCAGGCAAGTATGCACCAAAATGTAGCGCAGAGCCCAAGTATGCAGCATTATGACTGGAGCAAGTATGCAGCATTACGTACCTGAGCAAGTATTGAAGCAATTATGTACCGAGAAATTTTTAATTTGTACCGAACAATATGCAGCATTATGTACCTGGAAACAAGTATGCACTATTACTGAGCAAGTATAGCTTTGTACAAAGGGGCAAGTATGCAGCATTATTTTACCAGGAGCAAAGATGAGCATTATGTACAGGAGAGTATGCAGCCCTTATGTACAGGAGTAAGTATGCAGCATTATGTACCTAGAGCAAGTATGCATATTTTACCCGGGCAATATAGCTTTTTTTAACCGGAGAAGTATGAGCATTATAACCTGGAGAAGTAGTGCGCAAATTAGTGTACTGGAGCAAGTATGCAGCTATTTGTAAGGAGCAAGGGATGCGCATATGTACCGGAAAAAGTTATGCAGCATTATGTACCGGAGCAAGTATACAGCATTATGTTTCCAAAGAGCAAGTATGCAGCAAATTTTGTACCGGAACAAGTATGCAGCTTATTACTGAAAATAAGCAGCTTTTGCCCAGCATTAAATTTTGTACCAGATAAAATTGTATGCAGCATTATGTATTTGGGGGGGAGAATGAATTATGTACCTGGAACAAGTATGAACATTTGTACCAGGAGCAAGTATGCAACATTTTGTATCAGACAAGTATGCTTAGGCATTGAATTTGTACCGGAGCCAAAGTTGCAGCATTATTTTACCAGAAGCAAATATCAGCATTATGTACTTGAGCAGTGTGCACATTATGTACCAGAACGTTGCAGCATTATGTACCAGGAGCAGTTTTGCAGCATTATGTACCGGAGCAAGTATGCAGGCATTATTACCTGGGAGCAAGTATGCAGCATTATGTACAAAGAAGTATGCAGCTATTACAGGAGCAAATTTGCATTATGTATTTGGAAACAGTATGAAAAATTTTGACCCGAAACAAGTATTGCGCCCATTGAACATTTTGGGGGGCAATATGCGCATTTTACCAGACGGAAAAAGCATTAGTATTGGAGGTATGAAAAAAAAAATTAATTTCCCTTGAAAATAGTATTTTAGCATTAAAAGTACTGGGAAGTATGCGCTTATGTACCTGGAGCAAGTATGAAACATTTTGTTACCGAGAAGTATGGATTATGACCAAGGGCAAGTACGCATAGACCTTTTAAAGTATAAAATTATGTACAACAATATGCAACATTATGACCGGGGAACAAGTTTGCAGGGCCCCTTAAATTTCCCGACAAAATATGGTTTATCCTGGAGCATAAAAATTTTGTACCGAACAAGATGCAACATTTTGTACCAGAGCAAGTAAATTTTTAAACATTAAATTTTCTAGGAGCAAGAAAACAGCATTATGTACCAGGAGCAAGTATGGGAGCATTTGGGAACCCCCGGAGCAAGTTGGGAGGGATTATTTCAGGAGAAAAATGCAAATATTATGTGCCCGGGGCAAATTTTGCACCTTATGTATTTTTTTAGTGTTTTTAAGCTTTTGTTTTCTAGGGGCAAGTAAAAGAAGCATATATTATCTGGAGAAAGTAAAGCGGGATTTTTTTTTCCCTGGAGCAAGTATGCAGCATTTATGGGACCAGGGCAAAAAATGGCCAAAAAATTTTGTACCCGGGGCAATTTTGGGGCATAATGTGCTGGGCAAAATATGACGGGATTATTTACCAGGAGAAATTTTTGCAGCATTATTTTTATTGGAGGGAAGTATGGGAAACATTAAAGATTTTGGAAATTAGTTGGAAAAATTATGGTTTTCTGGAAATTAAAATTGAGCATTTGTACAGGAAAAAGTATGTGGGTTATGTACCGGGGCTAGTGTTTTGGGAAAAGTAATATTAGGGTTTTTTGTTGTTCCCCTTTTTTAAAGTACCCCTTTGGGTTTTAAAAAAAAAAAAAAATTTAAACATTTAAAATTTTACTGATTTTTTAAAAAGGGAGGGATTTAAAGGGGATTTTTTTTTCTATCAAATTTAAATTTAAGGGGATTTATCAAAGTGTTTTTAAATTTTAAATTGTTTTTAATTTTTTACTCATAATGGTTTTATGAAATTTTAAAACCAAGTAACAGACGCTTATAAGTTTCAATTTAAAACCCCAGTTCAAGGGAAAAAAATTTTTTTTTTTAAACCAAATCAAAAAATTTTTTTATTCACCGCGAGATGACGCATCACAGGCAATTTCCATAAGAGCGTGTGCAATGTTGGAAATTTAAAATTTGGTTTGGCCCGGACCGTTTTAAAACAAAATTGGGGAAATTATATTTCTAGTGCCAGGCATCTTAAAGATATGGTTTCTTTTAAAAATATTTTTTACTTCTTTAGAAAAAAATTTTAAAGATTTAAATAGTTAGTTTTTGCCCGTTTTCTTTGCAAAAAAGTTGGATATAAATATTTTATTTTTGTAGCCCGGGGTCTTTGAACTGTGGGGAAAAAAAACCTTATTGGCCTAAGTAAAAACCCCGTTTGGGGGAAATGTTTTATAAGAAGAGTTTTTTTGAAAATTTTTTAAAGGGAAACGGTTTTTTGGGGAACCTTTTTTGATAAGAGTTTTGGTTTGGGGTTTTTAAATATCCAAAATTTTGAAAATTTAAGAGATAAAGGTTTGGAATGTTTAAATTTTTTAAATTTTTAAAAATTTGAAAACAAATAGAAAATTTTAATTTCTTCCTTTAAATATTTTTTTTGGGTAATTTTAAGTATTTGTTTTAAGTTTTTTTTTTTTTGATTTTCAAAAATTTCTAGAGTTTTTTTTTTAAAAATTAAAAATTTAATACAAAGGGGTTTAAAGAAACCCGAAGGAAAATCTATGTAAATTTTTAATAATTTTTGGAAAAGTTTTCCCAAGAAAAAATTTATATTTTTCATTTTGGGGTCTTGTTGGGTTTTATTTTGGGACTATAGATTAAAAAACCATTTAGCTCGTCCGAAAAAACTATTTTGTATAAATTAACCAGGACAAAAATGCAGATTAAAGTAAATTGGGCAAAATAAAGAAGCATTAATTTTATTTGGGGAAGTTTTAAAAACCCCTTATGAAACTGGGGAAAAACTTATGTATCTGGAGCAAGTATGCAGCATCATGTACCTGGAGCAAATATGCAGCATTATGTACCAGGAGCAAGTATGCAGCATTAATGTACCTGAATCAAGTATGCAGCATTATGTACCAGGAGCCAGTATGCAGCATTATGTACCTGGAGCAAGTATGTTGCATCATGTACCAAAGAGCAAGTATGCAGCATTATGTACCAGGAGCAATTATGCAGCATTATGTACTTTGAGCAAGTATGTTGCATCATGTACCAAAGAGCAAGTATGAAGCATTATGCACCAGGAGCAAGTATGCAGCATTATGTATCTGGAGCAAGTATGCAGCATTATGTACCTGGAGCAAGTATGCAACATATGTACCTGGAGCAAGTATGCAGCATTATGTATCTGGAGCAAGTATGCAGCATCATGTACCTGGAGCAAATATGCAGCATTATGTACCAGGAGCAAGTATGCAGCATTATGTACCTGAATCAAGTATGCAGCATTATGTACCAGGAGCCAGTATGCAGCATTATGTACCTGGAGCAAGTATGTTGCATCATGTACCAAAGAGCAAGTATGCAGCATTATGTACCAGGAGCAATTATGCAGCATTATGTACCTTGAGCAAGTATGTTGCATCATGTACCAAAGAGCAAGTATGCAGCATTATGTACCAGGAGCAATGTGCAGCATTATGTACCTGGAGCAAGTATGAAGCATTATGTACCAATGAGCAAGTATGCAGCATTATGTGCCTGGATCATGTTTGCAGCATTATGTACCAGGAGCAAGTATGCAGCATTATGTAAAAGGAGCAAGTATACAGCATTATGTCCCAGATGCTAGTATGCAGCATTATGTACCAGGAGCAAGTATGCAGCATTATGTACCAGGAGCGAGTATTTGGTATTATATACCAAAGATCAAGTATGCAGCATTATGTACAAGTAGTAAGTATGCTGCATCATGTACCTTGAGCAAGTATGCAGCATTATGTACCTGGAGCAAGTATGAAGCATTATGTACCATTGAGCAAGTATGCAGCATTATGTGCCTGGATCATGTATGCAGCATTATGTACCAGGAGCAAGTATGCAGCATTATGTAAAAGGAGCAAGTATACAGCATTATGTCCCAGATGCTAGTATGCAGCATTATGTACCAGGAGCAAGTATGCAGCATTATGTACCAGGAGCAAGTATGCAGCATTATGTACCAGGAGCGAGTATTTGGTATTATATACCAAAGATCAAGTATGCAGCATTATGTACCAGTAGTAAGTATGCTGCATCATGTACCTTGAGCAAGTATGCAGCATTATGTAGCAGGAGCAAGAATACAGCATTATGTACCTGGAGCAATTATGCAATATCATGTACATTGAAACTGTATGCAGCATTATGTACCTGGAACAACTATGCAGTATTTGTTGTACGTCTTGCAGTGAAAAACAAAATCATAATTACTATCCCTTTTTACCTGAATGCTTACATAAAGTGAATATAATTTGGAATACAGTATGCAGTATTGTCTACATGGAGCAAGTATGCAGATAATTTGCATATAGCTAGATTATTTTATGTTTAGAATTTACCTTGGGGGATATAAACAAATCAATACCATTTATGATCAAGACAAACTTTATTAATTTCGTCTCCTTGTTTCACTAATTAACTTTTCCTTTTCCAGTCTTTACTTTCTTTTTGCATCTCTTTATAAATTTCTGCCGATTCAACATAATTTATAGATTCACGGTAATGTTTCATGATATCATCTTTTTCCCACACCTTCTTTAACTGTGGATGTTCGTCTTTCTTTTTACCTTTTATTCTTGCCTTTTCTGATCTATACGGATCAACTTTATGAACTCCTTTCAGATCCATACGCCACCACCTCTGTGTCCAAGGCCGGGGACCAAGCGTTACCTATAAATATTATAATGATTTCTCAGTTATCTATCTCAAATAAAAAAAAACAGAAAAAAAAATAAAAATTCACAAATGGTTCAAATAAGTCAATACATTAAACAAGTAGGCTATAAAAAGTTTGTATAGCTAACCACAGATTACAGGACAGTAAGTTTTCTTAATATACATATAGGGAAACACAACCCTTATCACATATATGGATGTTTTTATGCTTTTTAACAAATCAAAACTTACAATGTATTTGAGCAGTCTGGACACAAAGTGTCATCTACTCATCAAATTTCTTGAATTATGTCAAAATCTGACAGAAAGATGCAACAAAGCTGACTTCCAAATGAAAGTGACCCTATCTGATAAGTTCTATGTTTTCCAACAAGATTTTAAAGTGTTGATGGACTATATTAGACCATATTTGACTTAGAGACTAGTTGAATACAGGGCTATGGCCATTTATTGTATTGAATGACTCTGTTGTGTGTTTACCTTCACAAAGACTCTAAACTTAATCTCAGTAGTCACAACTAAACTTAATCTTGTTACAACTAAACTTAATCTAGTTACTTAATCAGACAGATGGACTGTGTGGTCACAACTAAACTTGATCTAGTTACTCCCATCAAATAGACCAACAGTGTGTGGTCACAACTAAACTTAATCTAAGAAAAATATTACTGCACTAGGAGGACATGGTAACTGCAGGTTAGATAACAAAATCAAAACATTCAAAGTTGTTACATTTGCATGAATACCTAACAAAAAATATAATTAACATAATTATCCTGTATTCATACACAAATGTTTTTCAAAGTTTATACATGTGACAAATCATGTGACAAATCATACTGAATCATTTTCTTTTTAGGTCCACAGAACAAGAACTGTCACAGATGACAGCGAAGCTCCACTAATAAAATACTGGACACAGTAAGGAAGATAAAACTATGAAAGAAAAATCAATTATGTATAATTATATATAATCATAATTATTATATGTATTAAGTTAGAGTAAAAAAATAACATTTGTTAACATAAATTGCAAGTTCAAGGGGGAATAACTCTGAAAATAGTCATGCTAGTGTTATGAACCTTGTCACACAACATGTGTGTAGTGATAGGAAATATATATTTGAAGTTGAAGTGGATCCCTTAAAAAGTAAAGAAGTTATAATATTTCTTAAAATATCCCAAGTTCTAAGAGAGATTAATCTGAAAATATCAATTCAAGAGTTAAGAACCTTGTCACATAAGATGTAACTGATGATAAGAAATAAGTATTTGAAGTTAGAGGAAGATACCTTTATAGTAAAAAATAACAATTTTCAAGTAAAAAATCTAAGTTTATACGGAGATAATTCTTGCAATATTGGTGCTTGAGTTATAAACCTTGCCACATAACATGTGGTTTATAATAAGGAACATATATTTAAAGTATGAAGTTGAGCTCTAATGAAATAAAGAAGTAACAGTACAAAATAGTATTTTTTAAGGAAAATTCTAAGTTCAAGGGGATATATCTAAAAATATTGGTGCTAGAGTTATGACCCTTAATACATAAGATGTGGTTTATAATAAGGAACATATATTTAAAGTATGAAGTTGAGCTCTAATGAAATAAAGAAGCAACAGTAAAAAATAGTATTTTTTAAGGAAAATTCTAAGTTCAAGGGGATATATCTAAAAATATTGGTGATAGAGTTATGACCCTTAATACATAAGATGTGGTTGATGATAAGGAACATATATTTGACGTTTGAAGTTGATACCTTAAGAATTGAAAACGTTATAGTGAAAAATATTTTACAGCACCAAAACTTTTATCTGAAATCTGGATGTGGACGCCGGCTCCATATACTTTGTATAGTCGAGCTAAAAATTTGTTAAACTTTACCAATTATATGAAAATATTTATCTAAAAAAATTACATATTTAATCTTTAGAAAAGCTGAGGTCAGCTTTAACATAGTTTGACTTTTCAAAACATTATAAATTATATATTCCTTAATATTCCTTATAATTATAAATTCATGTAAATAAATAATTCATGTGGGATCAAATATTTTAATGAGTGCTATAATGTATTCATAACTGTAAGGTCAATAAAATCAAACAATGTAGACTTGGGTAGATTACCAAACAAGGTACATATTAAACTTAAGTAAGTGACAACTTTATTTAAGTAGGCTTATATCATCACTATAGCAAGTCTATACTTCCCATGATTCTCTGTAACATGTATTCCCGCCTAAATGTATGAAGCTCCAGCACAATTGGAATTAGTAAATTAAACAGTTAAGACACACTTTGTGTTAGTTGTTAATATCATGACTTAGATGCCATTGAACTATTGTGGACTATTATCGATACAAAGTACCAAACATTACAATGCTCACTTCCAGCAACATGATATAGCACTAACCTTGATGTTATTAACAGGAACGTCCATACCCTCATGTATCATCTGCTGTTCAAAATCTTGAGGGAAATAACTGTATTCTAGTGGACAGTCTCGTAGATAAAACAGTTCTTTATCCAATCTTTTCTCCAAACATAAAACCTCAATACTTTGTAGCAGTGGATTATACATTTCATACATGATCTCAACACCTGAAACATAAAACCTCAATACTCTGTAGCAGTGGATTATACATTTCATACATGATCTCAACACCTGAAACATAAAACCTCAATACTTTGTAGCAGTGGATTATACATTTCATACATGATCTCAACACCTGAAACATAAAACCTCAATACTCTGTAGCAGTGGATTATACATTTCATACATGATCTCAACACCTGAAACATAAAACCTCAATACTCTGTAGCAGTGGATTATACATTTCATACATGATCTCAACACCTGAAACATAAAACCTCAATACTCTGTAGCAGTGGATTATACATTTCATACATGATCTTAACACCTGAAACATAAAACCTCAATACTCTGTAGCAGTGGATTATACATTTCATACATAATCTCAACACCTGAAACAAAACATTGTCTTACACATATCATAGCAGTCACCCTTTGATGAAAATTGTGATATAACAAAAGTCCCTCAACCAAAAATTACTGAATGACCAAAAGTTACTAAATAAACAAGACAAGAAATTTTGTCTTACATTATTGTAATAAACTTATGTCATTGCTTAGTTAAGCCAGATATTAAAATAATAATAATACAAAGTGTCGAAGATTTTTAAAGACTTTAACAAAGAAAGTATTCACAAATATGAATGATGTATATCACAAAAGCTTCATATTGTCTCAGTAAGTTTTAATTTTTTCCATATATTTTCAAATTTGTAATGCCATCAAATTAAAGACATTTTCAGAAGTAGTGCAATATTCTAAATAGACAGAAGAAGGATGGTGACACCCAAATTTTCTGTTTGTAAAAAAGTGACTTTAAAAGATTAAATTAGAGTTTGTAAGGATAGAACAGAGACTCCAGAAAAAGGAATTTAGAAAAAGCATCAATACCTTGATTATCTATGACATTCCGCAGAATGAAAGTATGTTTAAGTCCATGCCCCTCTCTGTGTATACATATTCCTACAAATCTATTACTTTTCCCAGGAGCATACTTGTCCGACACTGTAACTGCCATTATACTACCTATAAACAAAAAACATTCAATGATATAATGTGCCAATACTCGTCTATTAGATTATGTAATATGTTACACATCAATAAGTCAGTATGACAAACTTAGTAGACAGTAGAATTAGTGTAGATCTTTATAACATGGTGTTACATCAAATTTATAAATTCTATTATTTCAGGTTCCTTACAACTTTTGAAGCTTTAACTTTTCCAGTACCTATTTCATTTAACATTCAATTTCTAAAAGTCAGACCTCTGAGTGCAGCATTTTTTCCTTCAAAATTTTTTTCTTCATCTTGATACATGTAGTTGAATTTTTATCCAACTATCTATAGCTGGATTACATTTTTAACACAATTTTGGTAATATCTCGACAGTCAATCCACCCAACAAACTTTCCTGGATAATTAACCAATTTCTCTGTAAGTGAACGACTACTATTCCTGCATGATTTTTTTAACCAGCTGTGACAATTAGACATAATGTTGATGATCAATAGTAAGAGAGAATTTACACTTCACATGAGGATCAAAGCAGTGACCCGTGATGATCTCCCTTGTTAGCTTAGTGGGTGGACAGTTTGATTGTATTCATTCAATGATAAGTTTTCTAACAAGCTATGCATATTTACAAAAAGTAACATTTTCTAAGTAACCAGATGTTAAATTTGGATTATATACACAGGAAATACTTTATATTCAATAATTATTGGTCAATATTTCTACTAAATATGAAAATCGACATTCTAGGCTTTGGAAATTTGAAAACTTACCTTATATATCACATTTTAGTTTTTGACATGTGTATAATAGTATCTTTAAACAAGAGCTGTCCGTAAGACAGCGCGCTCGACTTTTTTATTGCTTGCCAATAAAAAAAGTTTTTGCAGTAAAAGGCAATACAAGAATCTCTGTATTTTTAAAGTGAACAATGGCCATGAGCATTAAGATATTTAGTGAAGAATTATTTTACTGAATTGTGTGATACCCTTGAACACTGCAGCAAAGTTTGAAATGTTTAAGTCAAAAGAGGGCTGGTAAGAAAGGAAAAAAAACTGAGTTGAGCCTTAAATAAATTTAATAGTATTAAACCCACTTTGAGAGAATAAGGTATTTTTACGTCACTCAGAACACCTTGGTAAATGACATAATAACATAATTTTTCAAGAAATCTATGCCAAGGAAGCAGTATATTTTTGTACAATCAGCATAATATATAGATTTGACTTTGTATGTGAAAGTATTATAGTTACCTTATAATACAAGTAATAGATAAATTTTATCAAGCTTTTTTAGATGTTGTCAGTGCTTGCCTATAATACAAAACATTGACAGTTAAGGGCCATAATTCAAATAAAATCTTTGACAGAATTACCTTCTCCTGGACATGTTTGGGAATCATGATTGTAAACAAGTATTCCAACTTTCAAATTAATATCTCAAACAGTTCAGTCAAAAAGTGGACTGGTACTAAAAACTTAACCAAGATTCTAAGTCGATAAAAGGCCTTAATTTTTAAAACAAATCCTTGACAGAGTTACCTTCTCTTGCGTACAGATGGGGGTAATGATGTGAAATAGCATTAAAAGTTTCAAAGCAATATCTCAAAGGGTTAAGGCAATAAGTGGATTTTACCCATATTCAATGTATTTTCTAAGTCAAAAAGGGCATAATTCTGTCAAAAACCTTGACAGAGTTATGTCCTCTTGTCTGTTGATGAAGGTCGTGATGGTAAACAAGTATGGTCAGTTTCAAAGCAATACCTCCAATGGTTTTGAAATAAAGTGAGGTGGTACAAAAAACTTAACCAAGCTCAATACACTTTCTAAGTCAAAAAAGGGCCATAATTCTGTCAAAAACCTTGACAGAGTTATGTACTCTTGTCTGTACATGGAGGTTATGATGGTGAACAAGTATGGTAAGTTTCAAAGCCATACTTGTAATACTTCTGAAATAAAGTGGGGTGGTACGAAAAACTTAACCAAGGTGTGACGCCGACGCCGGGGCGAGTAGGATAGCTCCCCTTTTCATAGAAAAGTCGAGCTAAAAATTCTTTAAAAAAACAAAAAACAGACAACTCAAAACAGTTGGGAAAAATTGGGAAATAAGACTATTTTGGATTGGGAATGGGGCCTTATTTAGGCCCCCTGGAGATAGGGTTAAAATAGCCATGTTGTTCAATTATATGTAAATATCATCAGTCTGTTATAAGATGGAAATACACCAAAAACAAAGCTGTCTGTAAATGCATTATTTATGTTAAGTCAATACAAGTATATACATACCAACATAAAACTCTGGAATGTCTATATTCTTTCTTCTTCTATACATCTCCAATCTTTCCAACTTCTCCCCCAATCGATCTCGATATTTCCAGTCTGGATTAGGTAAAAATTCAGGAAACTTTTCCCTGTATTCATTGACCATGGCCACATCTGAGTTTCTATATTTCTTAATTGGTTCTGTGAGGTCTGTAGGTTCGCGATCTTTGTTCAGTAAGGAAACTCTGTGTTTTTCTAACATTACATGCATTACAGCATTTGAATGTGACATAATTGATTTAGCACGACATGACAGACAAAATACTGCATCTGAAATGTATATTACAACAAGTAAACATAAAAATCCCTATTTATGTAGGTTATCAAAAGTAAGTAATGATAAGATTAAATATTTGTTTTAGTAAGACAGTAAGACAAACTTTATTTATAGTCGGTTATGGTTAACAGTACAAAACATAAGCTTTAAGCTTGTATCCGACATGAACAAAAATATAGAAAATAATAATAAGAAACAAAGAAACAAAAATAAACAGACACCGTTAAGATAATAATACATACAATTAATTCATATAGTCATTGTAATGAAATCTGAGCATTTACAATGAAAATACATTCATGTCTAATGAAGGTATAGTATAACAGGGTTTTACATATATACAAATACATAGTACATAATTTAAGGAAAAGATAATTAAATTTATTTACAAGCAAAAAACAGGAATCAAGTTAAATAGAACATAAACTTGAAAAAAAGATTAGATGCACATAGAGCAGGCACACTTGTCTTTACTCCATGTTTCAATTAGTTGTTTAAACTCATTTAAGTCAGATGTACATCTGAGATCATTAGATAAACTATTCCAGAATTTAGATGCTTCAAAGCGAAAACTCTTTTTACCATAATTGGTTGTGCATACTTTAGGTACATCTAATGTATTTTGGTATATTTGTGAAATAAAATTTTCTCTGTATCTAACTTTAAGAACAGAAATTGATCATTTTAACTGTTAAGTTATCAATATTAAAACTGATAACAATTTGTCCCATTCCGTGCACCGCTTCCGTTTTCAATCGAAATACCTAGCACGGGTATATGGTTTGAACGGCAGGCCTTTTGCTGACACCAACAGCTCTTTTAAGGGCTACCTCCTTTCATTATTGTCTTAGGTTACTGTACATTTAGGTTCTCACTGACCACAGTATAGTGACCTACTTTTGGCTCAAAATGCATATCTTTGGCTAATATACTGTGGAAATTGCATGGAGGTAAATTATCACCACTTTGTGCTTCAAAATTAACTCTTTAAGGGCATGACTGGTGACATGTCCATGGTCAGTACTTGACAGCGAAAGCTGCATTTTGTGCCCTTACGAGCGGATGGAACCTGGTTAAGCATAGACTACACACACACACAGCAAAGTGGGGCAAGTTGTTAGAGACAAATCGTCAGTGGGACAAATCATTACATTACCATCTTCAGTTGCCTGTTCCATAACATTATATCCCAGGTTTGACATTAAATGAGATGCTGACCCAAAAACTAGAGTAACATTTAATAGCGAACTCTAAGAACTGGCACGGGCCTACTCGCAAAGCGAACTTTACGGTATCTTTACAGTACCTGCTAGATAGTGATAGTTTTAAAAACTTTCGTCCGGAAGTACTGCATAACTATGGGAAATTTACACATCCAAACCTTTTCAAATTACAAGATAACAACAAAAGCAGAGGAATTCTGATTGAAAACGGATGCATAGACTGGTCTCCTGCACACTTCTGTGGGAACTTTAATACAATGTAGGACAGGGAACAAGATTAAATGGAAGCAGTGCATAAAATACTGAATGACAGTTTTAAAACGGAAGATGTAAAATAAAAATGAACGATTATTTTTTTAAACTATTTCACTGTAAAAGTAAATTGAGCTCGCTTTGAGGCTTTCCTTTTTCGTAATATAAAAAAGGCAAAGCCTCAAAACGAGCTGGATTTACTTATACCATGTCGTGAAATAGTATATAGCTCACTATGAAGTATTTTTTGATAAACATAAAATCTTTTAACTATCGATATTGACAGGGGCTTTTTATAATTTATTATTTTTAAAATGAGTGACTTGTTTTGATTTGCTTGACTGATTTTTTGTATTCATCCGCGGTTATTATAAATAAGCTGCTCAACTAGTTTTTGGTACAGTTTGTATGACACGTTTTTCATGGAATGTTAAATTTTGCTTTTAGCTTTGAAAATTCGTCAACATCGTCATGTGTTATTTACTTTACCAAAGGGTTCAGTGGTTACATATTATTTGTTTCAGAAAAAGTTAAGGGAATGTATTCAAATGATAGGTTTGGATTGTGAGAAATTTTCCAGTCATTCTTTTAGACGGGGTTTTGCAACTCTTGCACATAGGTCAAATATCCCCCATGTGCTTATTCAAATACTAGGTGATTGGAAATCGGACGCTTATAAGGTTTATTTAGATCTTAATTGGAATGATAAAATTGATATTTTATCTAGGATGTTTGTATTAGAAACAGAATGACTCTAGTGTGAGTGTTTTTATCCTGCATATTTGGTTATCTGTTTTTCTTGTCATTCCAGGCCTGATGGTTCATATTATTTCTGATTCCATTGCCAAGGACGTTAGCGGCATTTGGCATACAAAGGTGATTGCCTTCCCTGGGATTAATATAGCCCGTCTCTCAGCTAGGATACAGAATGCTCATTTTTTAGTGTCAAAACCTTTCACAATTATTCATGTTGGCACTAATGACATTAATTCTAGGGAGAATTATTCAGTTGATGAGATTATTAGCTTTTTCAACAATCTTATTACTTTGATTAGGAGTATTAATTCTCACACTCATATTGTCTTTTCTTCCATATTGCCTCATTCGTGTGATTATATGGATACAAGTGCGAAAGTTAAACAAGTCAATAAGTTGTTGGAAGGTCTATGTAAAGAAAGGAATTGTCAATTTATTCATTCATTTAGGCCTTTTTTTCAAGTTTGGTAAACCAATTCGTTCACAATTTGCTGTTAAAGACAAAGGTCTTCATTTGAATTTAGAAGGCACGCGTTTATTACGTCGTTTTTCATTAATACTTTGTCGCATTTGATTAAAGGTAAAGTGGTTCTGTAAGATGTTGTTTGCTCAGCATGTAGCACTGAATGTTATATATGTAAATATTCATGTTTATATGTTAGTTTATGTCTGTAATATATAAGTTTGTTTATTCGATGAATGCAGTTTTGTCAAAATTGTTCATGGTGCTTTATTTTGATTCTAATTCATAGTCTTTAAAGGGAGTTGTTTTTATTCCTTTAGACTTCTTGTGCGTGGTTTGACAGTATCTTTATGTCTTACACGTTTTATTTCCTTTTGAAGGAGGTATTCTCACTTCTTTGAGGTTAGAAGACTTGTGGTAATGGTTTTCTTGACGTTACCCTAGTCTTGTTGAGATTGATATAGTTTTGATTTTGCTGCATTCTTCTATGACTATTAGATTTGTTTAATTTGTAACATTGTTTGATATGTATTTTGTCAGTGATTTGTATTTTTGCTTTATGTTTTGTTTGGCGGGTTTTGGCGGAATCTGATTAATGTAAGCCCTTTTGTTATATTGACTTTGGACATTTATAGATTATCATGGATTATGTTTTATAATGTTAGTTCTTACATTAATCCATTATTAAGTAATATTGAGTTTTATTTACTTAAGTGTCATACATAAATCAATAAATATATTTTGGTACATTATTTCCTGGAGTTTGCTTCTGATTTTGAGATAATTGTAATAGCGAGCTCGACGTGCTGGCCCGAAGGGCCTTCTCGCAAAGCGAGCTTTACGGTAACGTGAGTACCTGCTAGATAGTGATGGTTTTGAAAACTTTCGTCCAAAGTACTGAAGTGACACATCGCAACTTTTCGAATTACAAGATAACGATAAAAAACAAGGTGTTTTGATTGAAAACAGAAGCAGAGACTGGTGTCCTGCGTACTTATATGGCAACCATAATTGGACAGTGTGCTGTATTTTTAAACTAAATTAAGACTTTAAATAATTATTTTGACATTTGATTACTGCTGATGTTATTTTAACAGAAATGTGACAATCTCATTTTTATGAAGAAAGAAGATACATCAGCCCAAGAAAATAACTTCTATAAACCCATTTGATAACGATATTTGAAAAATATTTTTCATTTCAATGTCGCGAAAACATGTGAAAAATACATTATTTTACATAAATCAGAAAATCTAAACCTAAACCAACCATAACGATGAAATACGACAAATTTACCTTTATTCGCATATAATAATAATGCAGATTTTCTAAAAAATGATAAATTTGACATATTTTATGTTATTCGCTTGATCATAATCATTGAACGCTTATCGTCCTTGGGTTATCGTCCTTGGATTGAGTATTTGAGGGTGTACGTCACTAAATATTTTTCTTCTCCAGTCCAAAAATGCAAAAAAAAAAAAAATGCAAAAAATTAAGAAAGTGTAAAAAACGGCAAAATTGAAAATATTGCAAGACTTAGTTTTGGTTGAGACTGTTCATGGATGGTATTTGGAAGAACAAGCTACTGTACACGCTCCTTAGAACCTGCACAAGTATATTTCAACAGATTTTGCTTTCAACATCTCGCATGACAGAATTTCCCCAAGATTACTAAAGGAATTTCGCATTAAAATAGTACGTCTTTCAATGACAAGCATGATGTCTTTAAAGCCCTGTTTAACATAGTTTCAGGTAAATACATAGCTGTGAACCCAGCTCATAAGTTTCTCTTGAGAAGTTCATGACAACTTAGAGCATTGCAAACAGACAGATATTATAGTCATGAAATTCAGTAAATCATTTGATAAAGTCAACCATCATAAACCCCTCATTAGAATTTAACTCTAGTTCATCTCATTGAACAGGTCATTCTTATATGGCCATACCCAACATGTAATTGTGGATTGTCGGAGGCAAAGTTGGACTATTTGCAGACAACACAGGAATACAATCAAATAAACCTAAGAAGCTCAACCCCCTACCTCTCAAAATCCTTGAAAACTGGGAATTTGATTGGTCCATGGAGTTTAATTGAGATAAATGCAAAATCCTAAGAATCAGCCATAAGAAACATTATGTAATATTTCTTATAAACTACATGGCTAAGAACTAAAAGCTACCGATGATGCTAACTACATTGTATGTAGGTGTAACATTAAGAAAAGATCTATCCTGGATCAATCATATAAATATTACATATATAACAGCGAAAGCAAATAAATTACAGTATGTATATAAATTAATGACCAGAATTTCATTAGTGTATCTAACATATTAAAAATCTTAATTACAAAGAACTCTAGAAAGAGACGTAACGCCAGCTCTGTTACAAAAATTGTGGTGGAGTATACTTTAATTATACTTTATTTTACTCCAATCACAAGAAAGACTTAAATAGAGAGCACAAACACTGAACTATAATTTCCAAACTTTTATTTTGCCAACACTATATAATTTTAAAGCCGAAAGAACACAATATACATGATATATATGAATTTTGAACCTAAACGTTAACACTATCCATAATAACTTGAAATCCTAAAAAGCTCTGTCTCGTGACACTGAAATCTGACTTATATACCAATGAAATAATTCCCGCCAAAACACAAATATCACGAGAAAGTCAAGAAACATGATTTATAACAAAATACTCCGCCGGATTAAAACAAAGTACTCCGCCGGAGAACATATCTACAATAATGTGTAAAGGTTATGCCGGAGCATAACTTTAGTAAAACAAAATTATGAGGTCACCGGAGAAAATTACACATTTTTGGAAAGCATGTCATATAATTTCGCGATCCTCGCGACATTCCCCACAAAACATAAACAAGCAAATGTCTTTACTTGACCAATAAGTATCATTAATACACAACGAAATCAATGCACAAATGTTTAAACAAATTGTAATACAAATACGCATCTTTTATGCGAACTTATGTCTGTTAAATGAGTGATAAAGAGTCACATAATATTTTTATAATAAACACTGTTCCTCATATTTTAATATGACACGCAATGAATTATCTATATTTAAATTTTGCAGGTATGCAACCATCCCACGACGTTGATGATAATATACATTTTCTCTGTTCATTTTTTATTTATCAACTACTTCAATTGGATCTAAGAGATTTAAAGGTCGTTTTATCACTTTTCTGGATGATGTCAGTAAATCAGCTGAACGTATATTTCCATCTCGAATACTATTCAAAGTTGTCACTTTTCCAAATTTCTACTGTCCGCGGGAAACATCATCCTTTATAAGCACTTTATCACTAACACTAGGACAAAAATGCGCTTCGATTTGTGGCGATTTTAATTTGCTTTGCATTCTCTAGTGGCAATATCTGCAGGGTTATGATTCGTGTTGACGTACCGGAATTCTATGTCGTCATGCTCTTTAATTTCATTCACTCTGTTTTTAATGAATGTTGGAAGCTTCTTTTCAGATTTAATCCGTTGCAATACACACTGCGAATCTGTCAGTATCACCATTGAATTAAGCAACAATTTCAATTGGGCTGCTACAAATTTTACGAATCTGACTCCAATAAGAACTGCTAAGAGTTCAAGTCTAGGTATTGACATTCCTTTCAACGGAGCTAGTCTATTTTTGCTGAATATAAGATCTACTTTAGTTGATTTGTTTGACTCCTGTCGAAGATAGATTGTTGTAGCATATGCTTTGATAGAAAGCATCACAGAAGCATATAAGCATGTATTTAGCACCAACTTTTCCGTTTTGAATTTCCAACATGTCTGTTTATTTTCACATTTTCTATCTCCAAAAGATCACTTTTTATTTCAAGCCACTCAGTCACATCTTCTTTGTCAAGTATATCATCCCAGTCCAGGTGCTGCTCCACACCTTTTGGAGTAAAACCTTTCCTCTCATTGTAATAGGAGCAAATAATCCTAATGGGTCAAATACCGAAGCTACTTGTTTCAACATATCCCTTTTTGATAGTGATAGCTCTTCACGAAGATCTATCTCAGGTATTGAACGATTAACTTCGTCACTATTAGTAATCCATTCTCTCAAATTCATTTTTGCATCACTGAATATCATCTTTGCTTCATTGTATAAAGCAATACCGTCTTGTACTGTGTCTGCACCAGATATGATATTATCCATATAAATATTTTCTTTAAGTTGTTCTGATAACAGAGTTTTATATATATCTAGATGACTCTCAATGGTTGCTCTAAGTAGAAATGGGCTTGATATAACACCAAATGGAACTCTTCTGAATCTGTACTCTTGTATATGATTGTCATCAACAATAGGATTTTTATAGTTTTTGAACCACAAAAACCTTGTTACATCTCTTTCCGATGGTTGTAAGGCAACTTGAAGAAAACCTTTTCTATGTCAGAAATAACAGCTATTTTTGGCATTCTGAATCGAAGGATCATACCGCAAAGATCTCTAAGTAACACAGGACCTCTTAACCTCTTAAACATTCATTCAAGCTGCGATATTCTTTATTCACTTTTGCCGACGCATCATAAACGATTCTAAGTTTTGTCGTTGCTTTATCCGGTTTGATCACAACGTGATGGGGAATATAATGCTTTATTCCATCACATTTATCTCTTTCTACCTTTTCAATAACACCCTTTTGTAATTGATCTTCAATCACTTCGCCGTATCTTTCCATCAAATCGGGCTGTTTCTGAATCCTTTTTACAAGTGATTTTAGCCTTCCAACAGCTAATCCTCTATTTTCTGGTAGATCTGATTCTGAAATATCTTCTTTCCAAGGCCACGTGACCTGGTACCTTCCATTTTTTCTTTTAAGTGTGTTTTTAAAAGTTTGCATTGCCTTTTCATCATCAGTTTTAGTAATATTATCTGTTATCCCAATTCCTTCTAAATTCCAGAAATCTTCTATATTTGGTTGCATTTGAAGGGGAGGATCAACTTCTTGAAACACTTTATTTTCTATCACATTTCTGCCATGTTTCATTATCAACATACTGGCATCATATGTATCCTGAATCGTCTCATCAAGCTCTGTTCGTCCAGAAATAATCCATCCAAATTTTGAAGATAGGAGGTACAATCCAGGACTCACTTTTATTTTTTTCTGACTCTATCACATCAAATAATAGTCGTTACCAAGTAATAGTTCTAAAACATCTGATCTTGTTTCTGTTGGTATGCTATCAGCTAGGGTCAAATCTTTTGTAAATTCAAGTAATTTTTGTTTCTGGCTATCTTTTTACTTTAGTACGCTGCATCATTCCACTAATACTTGCACAATTTTTTATGTCAATAACTCCTTTTCATTTTTATATTTTAATTTTTTTGTTTTTTTTTGATCAAACCCCCGTCGTCACTGCCCAAAAGTTAAATGTTTTTTTTTGGGCCTTTTTTCCTTTTAGTTTTAACGGTCTGCAAGGGTTTGCAATATATGACCTATGTGAACCTGAATCAAGGATGAGACGTACCTTTTCGCTGTTAAGACTTTTTGAACCATGAACGTAAGTCCGCACCGTTTGCATAAGCACAGTTTCGTTTAAGGATAATAGTCCAGCTTCTTTACTTGGATTTTCTTCCTTTGATATTTCTTCTGACAAATGAACACTTTCTTTTTGGAACTGTTTTGAAAACTTTTTATCACATAAGCTTCGATGATGTACGTTTACTTTGCCGCAATACACACATAACTTTGAACTTTTGCATTCATTTGTTTTGTGACTGTCTTTCAGACACTTAAAACAACCACTTTTCAATCTTCTTTTTCTATCGTCAATACTTTTATAAATAGTGCATTCATCGCTCCAATGAGCACCTTCACAAATTACAAACATTATCAAAAATATACACATAAGTTACATTTTTACACCTAGCCTTTATATATGAAATCATGTGACGGTTGACCATCACCATCTGACACCCACCAGAAACCTGAACTACCTGATACCATAGTAAAGAACACAGTATCACGAGTATTCATTTTTTCACAAGAAATCACCTGTTTTATGGCCCACCTGTGTCCCCAGCTTAAGACTTTTTGTCGGATATATGCATCCTTTCTATATGTTCTATGTCTCTTTAAATAATTATCTCTTTATCTCAGTCTGGTAGCGTTCTTTTAAATTGCCTTTTAATATTTTGCACCTAATGCAATTTGCTTCAGTTTAAAATAATCTGGACCCTTACTAAAGAAAAAATGTTAGCAGCGTGTTTAATGTTGCCGACTTTTGCATTTTAGATACACATTTACAGAGAAAATAAGTGTCTACATTTTTCAAGAAAATTTTAGACTTTAAAATGCTAGATGTGGTATTAATTTCTAGTTGACCGTTGAAAAAAAACATACATATTTAATAGACTTCTCATGCATTTGTTTCTACACAACTTAAAATTCACGTTTATTTATTTTCACAGGAAATTACAGACTTTTAACGCCAACAAATGCAAGGACGTTTTATGCTAATATTTCCTTAAAGAAGAACAAATGGTTTGGGGGAGGGGGCAGGGCTTTCAGATGCAAATTTAATGAAATTTTACGAGTGCTTACGTAGATAAGATGACTTGAACACGATATTATCAAATAGAATGATTCAGTTTTTTAAGTTTTAATTATTACTTTAAATAATTATTTACACCAGCCTACATGTTTATTTTTTTGTCAAACCGTAATACCATATCTAGATAAGATAAGATAAGATAATCTTTATTTATAGTCGGTTACATAAAAACATACACACATTAGCTATATAAGCTATTTTCCGACATAACTGACTATCCTTTAACAATACAAACAAACAATCTGTATAAAAGAAAATATATAAAAGTATTAAGAAGATCAATGTACATTTATGAATGACTCTGTAAAACAAATAATATTTATAAATATGGGTAAGATAGCATTACTGACTAAAAGCAAATATATCACTACAATCAAACATCACATAAAATTACATCATACAAGAATTCTATTTATGTACACAACCCTAAAATCAGAAATAGAATTTTTTAAAAATTTAAAATTTTTAAAATAAATTTAAAATAAAGGATTCATTCTTATTTTAATATGGTTGACCTAAAGTTCAGCATGGTGCTTGAGCATATATTAGTAGCAGCATCTGATATATACTCAGTCATGAAAATATGGGTGTAACTAAAACATGTACAAGCATCATAATAAAATTTGAAATGTTTGTGTAACAGTTGCTGATCTGAGCTGGCCTAGACAAAGTCATGGTCTAGGTTAATATATTAATTAAAACCAAATTAAATTAAAAGTAGAAATGATAAAAAAAAATAAACTTTAAAAAGCTATTGTCCCCTTTAATGGGATATGTGAAAATGTGAAAAGCTGATCAGCAGCTGCCACACATTCAAGCACTAACACATACTGACAAATGACTATACAAATATACATACAAGAAGCACACGAAAAGCACACAAAGGATAATATAAAACAAAAATACAGGCCTTATACAGCATTTCTCCATGGCAGACAAAACACAGAAAAACAAAAGAGGCATGCAGATTCACTTGATTCACATTGCAAAACTTTACAGAAAAAAAACAACAACATAACACTCAGGCACACATAGAACATTTGCATTTGAAGCCACTCCAGGTCTGGATAAGCCTCCGAAATTCACCGTAATCAGTGTCTGTTCTTAGTTCATTCGGGAGGCTACTAGTATTCCAGACCTGGGTGGCCTCATAACGACAGCTTTTCATACCATAAGTCTCTGTGTTTACTCTAGGAACTTCAAGTGTGTTGGTATTTCTAAAAGAGTAATCAGATGAATTTACTGTAATAAGTTCTTGAACATATTTTGGTGATATATTTTGTAAACATTTAAAAACTTCCATAGCTAATTGTCTTAATCTACTGATATGTAAAGTTGGCATATTAGCTTTACTTAAAAGAAATTCATATGATGAGCTGTAATCCTCAAAAACTATCTTCAATGATCTATGTTGTAACTTTTCAAATTTTTCAGTATTTTGTCTACTACAAAAATGCTAAACTAAAGGACAATAGTTAAAGTTTGAACGAACAAAGGATTTGTAAATTAACAATCTAGTATTTTGATGTAAGAATTTACTCAGTCTAGCGAGAATGTTGATTTGTTTTGCAGCCTTTTTGCAAATGTTAGATACATGTAAGTCAAAATTTAGTAAAGAGTCTATTTCAACACCAAGAAGTTTCACGCTTTTTTCACAGACAATTTCTGTACTATTAAGACAAAATGAGGTTAATTTACTAGTTGTTTGTCTTCCAATACAAATTGCCTGAAATGTGTCCGGATTGGCTTGCATTAGATTAATATCAAACCATTTTATCATAGATAAACTTTCATTTTCCAGTATAGATTGTAAAGAATCAATATTGGTATCACAGTAAGATAATGTGTTGTCATCAGCATAATTGTACACAGTGGCTGATTTAATCAAGTAAAAGATGTCATTAATAAAGTTGTTAACAATAAGAGGCCCTAGAATGGATCCCTGGGGAACTCCCTTACTTATTGACATCCAGTCACTGCATGCTTTACCAAGTTTAACCCTTTGTTTTCTATTTGACAGGTAGTTGTGCATAAGTTCTGCAGCTGTGTCAGATAAGCCATAGGCCTTAAGTTTCAATACGATCAAGTCATGTGGGAGACAGTCAAATGCCTTTGATAGATCCATGAGTATTGCTGCTACATACTCATGTCTATCCAAGGCATTTTTCCAGTCTTCTATTAGCCGTAAGAGGGTAGTTTGACATCCAAATTTAGATCTAAAAGCTGCTAGAAAATTATGAAAAATGTTGTCAAAGTATGAAACTAGTTGTTTATTTATTGATTGTTCAAAAATCTTCGAGAAAGTGGGCAGAATACTTACAGGCCTATAATTTTTCTTTTGAAAAGGATCTTCTTTTTTATAAACTGGGGTAACCTGAGCCATTTTCAGGGAATCCGGAAATGTATTATTAATAAAGCATTTACAGTAGAATCCCTCCTTAAGACCACCCCGGAATTAAGACTATCCCGCTATTAAGACCATTTTTTATAAGAACGGAATTTTCTGTTCTTTATGTCAATGGTTACATGATCCAGAATTAAGACCACCTCGCTTTTCCACTTTTAAAAATATGATAAACAAGATCAACAAGGAAAGGCGGCGTTCAACGAACGCAACCCCCACACGACCCAGCAACAAGAACCAGTGGCAAGGAGCCCAGGCGGACCCCAAACAAAAACAGGACAGCGCAAAGACAGAGCACGGACGGGTTAATCATTAAATGATAAATAATTTGTAACTGATTAGGAATTAAAAGAAAAGAATAATATGCCCACAAAGGGGATGGGGACAGGAGACCGGGGAAGGGGGGGGGGCGTCAATCAAAGAAATAAAAACTAGAGGCAATGGTGGAAGATACTAACCCTGGACGAGAAAACAACAAGGGACACAAGCAAAAGTGTCACCAAAACAGTAAGAAACGACATAGACATACATCTGAGGAACACAGAGGGGCGCCGCCTTGGAACGGTCAGCAGCATAATAATGACTGCTGGGGAGTTTAAACCGGTTAATGGTGCACCAAACCTCGCTCTTAGCCCCACCATGTTCCTATAAACGAGACAGTGTAAATAAAATGAATCCCCGCCAAGTGAAATTCTAACAGTTGTCATGGTTACAAAAGGTTAAATAAGTAAAACACTAAAATGATCATGTAGAAACATATAAAAGTAAACCCAATGACCATAACAAAAGTACTCAATGTCCTAAAGGAAGACAGAGCAACAAGAAAATCACCTACAAGGGCCCGACGAAGCAAGGCAGAAGACGAACATTAAGACAATTCAGTACCAAAGGGCTTTACGAACTATCCATCATAGAGTCTCCCACTTGGTCCGTCAGATGTAATCAAAAGAGGAAAACGTAGTGTCCAACTGTAAAAGGGTTGAACACTAAACATGCAGTATGTCTTAAAATAGTAGGGTCATAACCTCTTTTAATAAAACGTTTAATGATTTTAGTAAAAACAGCAGAAAAATTACCATGACCCAAAATCTTACGAAGTTTGTAAATCACATCGCCATAAAAATCAGGCTGGCTAATCCCTTGTCGCAGAAGAGTTTTTAAATCACTATTGAATTTAGAAATCACTATTGAATTTAGAAATTCTAAGACCACCAGATTCAGTCCCAATTCTCTATTTTGCTCTTTATTGGACCCCACTATTGAGACCACAGATTTAAAGTCAACACCTACCCAGATCTTTAATTTGTTGTTATGTTGGTATTTTCTGCTTAAGGCATGACACTTCATTTCACAAGGTGTCAAAAACACCTTTTATTATTGGGATACTGTATGAAATAAGGTGAGAAAGTAGATTTTAGAGTGGTTTAATGTTGCTTTAAGCACATTGATTCTGCTATGAATTTATTTCTTATTTGATGGATGTATTATGTACATCATATAATAATTAATATTGAAATCAGATCAAATAGATTTTTTTGATATTAAATTTCTTCAGAAATGTTTTCTTCCCATCAGATGTAACATTATAACATACTTTAATATTTGCAGGTTAAGATACATATTGTTTATTCACACAAAATGACTAAAATAGAACATGGTCGCAAAGAGTGTAAGCAATAAGAATACTCACAATTAAGACCATCTCGCAATTAAGACCACTTTGGTCCAGTCCCGATGGTGGTCTTAATTGAGGGGTTTTACTGTATTTATTATACATTTTATAGGCTCCGCAAGAGATTCAGCACCTGCTTTTATAATTTTTGGAGGTAGGTTATCAATACCTGTGGCCTTCTTACCATCCACACTGTGCAGAAGCTTATGCACTTCCTGAGATGTAACGGGTTTAAATACAAAATTATTAATGCTTTGGATTTTATCAGAAATAGCCAGTACACTAGGGTGTTGTTCATTAATCATTATATCACTGTTGATACCAATATTTTGAGCTATATTAACATAGAAATCATTAAGTATGTTGCATACCTTATTTTGATCTGTTATTAATGTATCATTTTCATTTAATATAATTTGAGCATCATTTTTGGCTGTATTTTACTAGAAAGAAAAGGTTTTATAGTAGGCCAGAAATGTTTTGACTTTGGTCCCCCACCACACCTTTCAAAAAATATATATTTGCATTGAGTTTCTTTTAAGTTTTGTAACTAAGTTTCTCTGTTTCCTATATTTTTCCCAGTTTTTATCAGTTCTATATTTAACAAATGAGTTTCTAAGTTTTCTTTTTATATAAATGGCTCTGCGGAGTTCTCCATTCATAAAAGGGGGAGATTCGTTTTTAACATTTTTTTGTTTGATTGGTGCATGTTCATTTACTTCTTCTTTGAATAAGGTTTCATTAGCCCAATAAATGTCATCGACATTGTCAAATATGTGGGCTACATGAAATGGTACTTGTGACAGGTCTTTGTTAAAATCCTGCTGGTTAAAATTTTTGTAAGATCTAAAATTAACATATTTAGATTGGGTCATGTTACATTGTTCTCTAATGGTTGTAGCAATAAAGTTGTGACAGTCACTCAGTCCTGAATCAAAATTTATGGTATTACAAATTAGATTTGGTCTATTTGTCAGAATAACATCTAAATATGATGGCTCATAGTTTTTCATTTGGCAAGTTGGCCCTTTAATGACATTATTTAAGTTATATGTATCACATATTTGAGTGAGGGGTTTACATTTGTCAGGTTTGTTTAAGTCATAGTTCAAGTCACCTATTGTTAAAATATGGTCATAGTTTAAGAATAATTTGTCTAGAGAAACAGTAATATTTTCAGTAAAAACATTGTCTTTTGTATTTGGGGGTTTGTAAATAGCTAAAATACCCCATTTTCGTTTTGCCATACAAAGCTCAAAACACATTGATTCTAAAGACTCACATTCAAATTCTTTCCTCCTTCTAAAAGGTAGGTCATCTCTTACATATATCAAATCCCACCACCATGTTTGTTTCTATCTTTTCTCTCCATCTTATAACCTGGAAAATTATAAATATTATTATTGTATGAGTTATCAAGTTTAGTTTCTGATAGTATTAACATATCAACAAGCTTTTCTGATAAAATATCATGAATTTCTGTAAATTTGTTCTTCATACTATTAATATTTAGATGTGAAATAAGAAGTCTTTTTAAATTCGCTTTTCTGAGGTTTTTGAGTTCATTCAAGTGGTCTACATCTGTGTTTGTTGAGGTATTTATGTCATCTTGGAACGGTTATTTTGTTCGGGGTTATGTTCAGAGACACAAGAAATAGTTGAGTTAAAGCTGAGATCTCCTTGTTGGAATATAAGACTGTCATTAATGTTATTCATATTAAAGCAGGTAGAAGTGGTTTCATGATTTATAGATTGTTCAAAGTTCAATGTAGGTTCGATGTTTGTGTTCTGCTCACTCATATTTGGTTCAGTAAATCCATTTATACAATTTGTGTCTTGTTCGTAAGCTGAATGTGTACACTTCTGGTTAATAGATACATCATTACATGTTTAACATAGCCATGGGTCGTCTAGGTTGCCAAGCAGTATGTACTCTGCTGGTGTCACATTCCCACATTTTATATGAATCCAGAATTCACATGATTCACATTGCAAGGCTCGATGGATTTTAGCCACTGGTTTTGCACAGACACCGCATGGAAATTTTGTAGGTCCTGGGTTGGTTGCGATATCACCGGCTAGAATTATTAGTAAAAGTCTATGGCATTTTTGTGGTTGTAAAGCTTGAGCCAGACGGCTACTACGGTCTCTAGTGTGGTAGAAAATTGACTCCAGAGGACTGATCTGTATTTCTTTTGCAAAAGTAAATTGGTTCGATTTGCATTTGTGAGGATATCTGTCTTCTGAGCATATATCACGGTTATAGGTTGAGTGGTTTACCTGATTACTTGATTGGATTGTTTGTTTGTTTGTTCATTCTTTTTCATTACAACATCTTCTTTGATTGACGATAGGACACAATTAAGGAGAAAGGATATTTTCCACAGTTTGTTTACCATCATAATGATTCAGACTGTTCTATGTATTCATAGTATTGTGACCTTATCCGTAGTTTGACGTTTACAAAGGGCCGAAAAGTTGAGACTAGGTACTGTACATTTCAAACTCCTCACGGTTATTTAATTGGCTACTGTGTAGCAAAGCAAAGGGGAGGAAAAGATTTAGAGGTATGCAATCGAATGAAGCAACATGTCATGCGCCTGAAAGATCCAGATAAAGTTAACATGCGCGTCAAGCTTTTGTGCAGACTTCCGGCTTCAGCTGTCAAACAAATTATTGCACAAATTTTGCAAAATTTATTGTTTTTTTTTATATTCTTCCTTGATACACACGGTAAAATGAAATCAGTATGTGGAGGCTTGAAATTGTAAATATTTATATTTTATTGTTCGAATATGATTTCTTTTGACTATCACAATTCTGTCAGCTGTTCTGTTCAGTATTTTATTTGATAGGGCTGGGACCTTTCAGTTGTTAAAAACAATAATGTCATTATTTGTGTATTAGTCTTAAGTTTGCCCTTCTTTTTGTCCAATAGCTTAAATAAGGAGGTTGAAATTTTTAATAGTGTACTGTAGTGTTTATTGCATTGTGCAGTCATCTGCTCTGGTAGTTAAAATATATTGACGTGCCAAAGCTTGATACTGAGATATTTTCGTTCTGGGGCAGAATCTCGCTTTTACGTAGAGGCAAGGTATTGCCCAGACACGAAAATAGCACAATATCTCGTCGCGCAGTACAATTAGTAACAATACTAAATAGTTGGACTACTGCTCTGGAGAGTCATGTCTACGTCCCAGCAAGGGGTTTGACATTAATGGAAGATAGATGGATGGGGATTACTTGGGTTTAACACCATCAATGAAGTGCATTGTGTACATGATCCATTAGGAAATATTGTACATGTTTAGTTAATCTATTTATCTATACTGCAACACCCTCTTTCGAGTGTTATGTGCAGGTGTGTGTCTGTCGAGAGTTGAAAAAAAGAAATGTAAAAGAGAATAAAGTAATACTATAATCTGAAAAAAGGAGAGTAATTATTGCTTAATCCCTTGTTAAATTCACAAAATCATTCACACGATTGACATTTACGGTCTGTCAGTCAAACTTGTAGGGATATTGCAGATATCAATGATTCTTACTAGTTACATGCTTAAATTTTTGTGAAATCTGTAATTTTATTATATAAGATCATGATGCAGTTGTATTTTATTTGTTTATATTAAAATTATTCCAGTTTCTGTCAATTTTAAGATATGTTATTGATACATAGGGGGTTTATCTCACTCAGTTGCAGTACCTAATATCGACAGATTAAGTTAGTTATATAAAATGCAAATGTTTAATAAATGTTGATATATGAAGAAAAGCAGACCTGTTAGAAAAATAAGTAATCCCTTCACCATCATGCATTTAAAACATATAAAAAAAACACAAAATTACTATTTCTTTATTCATTACAAATTATTTTTATTTCTAAGGGTCTGAATGACTGGGTCATGTGAATCAGTAGGTTGAGTGATCTCATCTCTGGCGTATTGTCAATTATGCCCATCTCGGGCTGATGAAGTCATTATTTACTGTTAAGTGTAGCTTTGCATACAGGTTTAGTGTATAAACTTTAAGCCATTTTTCTGGAGTAATCTCCTTTTCCTGAACCAAGTGTAAGTTAATGGGTTAAAGTTTGATATAGTGAATGAAAAACAAAAAAACAACACAAAAACACACACATTTTTTAAAAACTCAATTGAGCAATATAGGTCCAGTTGAGCTTCTTGTTAAGTATTGTGCATACTGTAAACTTGTTTTACATGAAACATTTTCTAAACATGTAAATACAGTTAACTAACAAATAACTTCCAGTCTTTCTTTTTTTCCAGGTAAAATGTCAAAACTAAATTACCTTTAGATGAAGAGGAACTCAGCAAAACATGAGCTTGAGAGAAATGGAGCAAAACATGCCAGGTTAGATGAGGCCCATAATACAAAACATGCCAGGTTAGATGAGGCCCATAATACAAAACATGCCAGGTTAGATGAGGCCCATAATACAAAACATGCCAGGTTAGATGAGGCCCATAATACAAAACATGCCAGGTTAGATGAGGCCCATAATACAAAACATGCCAGGTTAGATGAGGCCCATAATACAAAAGATGACAGAGGTAGTCAAAGACATGCCAGGGTAGCAAGTAGAGATGGGGAACCGGCACAAACACCAAGTACAAACTGCACTGAGCAGGGATCCAGCAAGTTCCTGGAAAGAACTAAATGTATCCCAAAAAATCCCATTATTCCCCAACCTAATGCTATTCCCAGAAGACTAGCAAGGATCCCTACTTCACCAAACCCAGACCATGTTGGTAATGGAATCATTCACTTTCACCAACCGTTGATTAATTTGGGACCAAGTCTTTCTAGTAACTCAGTTTCAAAGCAAAATGATTTCACAACATTGAAATCAAGATCAAAACCTGTAAGTTTAGAGAAGCCAAATAATGTGATACCTCCCACAGCATTTCCGAAGTCAAATGGCCTTTTACACGCCAGCTATTTACTGAAGAGTGGTGCTAACTCAGGTAAAATACCGTCTAAACCTTCTTTACCCAAACTTCAAAC